>NW_026858396.1:0-66984 GCF_026571515.1 Ruditapes philippinarum | reverse complement strand
TTAAAAAATAAAAAATTTTTAGGTCTTCTGGAAATTTTTAACAATTTGGATGTCAGATTGAACGTACACCGTTACGATTACATAGCGGCTGGTGACAGATGCACGATGTGCACCCGCTCGGGCCTGGCTCCAGGCTTATGCTGATTAATTTTGGTGGTAACAGTCAGAGGTTAGCAATCTATTTATAGACAAAATTGAAGCATTATCAGATCAAGTGAAAATGTTCAACATAATTTTTTTAATAAGATTAAAATTTCATAACACAAGGTAATATTTATTTATATTCATTAATCACCTGTACTTAATTTATTATTTAATTTTTGCACTGTATTTTCCCATGGTGCTTGAAAGTACCAACAGCTTTTTTATTTTTAAATTGACACAATTAATTCTGACTATGTAGTTTATCCAATTACAGCTTAACAAAACACCATTTGAACATACTTATTTAACTTTGTTACATGATAATTCTATTGTTACATAATTTCACATACTAGTATATAATCAAAGTCTGACCAAAAACATACACTTACACAGTATTATAATTTCTTACTGCTGATCACCCACATCTAAAACATAACGCATAATAAAATAACAACAGTATAGACTTTAGTATTTAACAATTTGGTCATTAAATCTAAATATTTAATAGTTTCAGACATGTTCTGTTATTTAAATGGAAAATATCCATGTATGTATTATACCCATGTATGTATATACAAGTATAGAGGTTCGTAAATTCAACTTGACAAATAGGAGTACCCTCACTGTCAAAGCATATTTGATCAAAAGACAACCTGGTTTTTGTACTTGTCTTGACAGACTGCCAAAAAAACAGGGGACGGTCATTCAAATTTTATTAAGGATATATACAAATAACATCGAAAGTTGAAAATAATCTTTAAAAACTGCAAACGGTAGGTTTAAAGCCCACCAAACAAGGCACTTGAGTGCGAATTAAGATCTTGGTCAATATTTGTACATAAAAACAAGTCATTTAATATTCAACATAAAATATCAAAATGTTCGCACATATAAACTTTCTAATCTTTTTCCTGCAAACAACCGTTCTGCTAAGTAAACGTAACTACGAAAATAAAATTTTAAGTTCTTGATCATGTTCTTTTGTTTAATGTCTATATATAGAAACAAAACCTTTGATATAAATGCTCCGATTGTTGGCCAGTTTGTCCACCACTATAAAAGGTCAGGTGAGAAATTCATGAATAATTGATGAATAAGCCATAATCAAACAGTATAGTATAGTACAAACTATTCAAGTTGAAGCATTATATCAAATCTGGTGCAATTTTCATCACATTCGATTCTCAATTAACACATTACCTGAATCAAAATTTTATTGCTTTATAAATATTATTTTATTATGAAAGAAACTCTATCAATTAGCAATAAAACTTGCAAATGCACTGATAATTGAAATCTCAAGGTCATTATTCTCCATGTTGGTGACACTTATATATGCCACCATGACACTCTGTGCCTCAACCCTCGTGAAAATATAGACTTTTAACATCATAAACAAGTTAGAAATTCATATCATCAATCTATTTATAATCCATAAACTCACCTGAATTTAAATTATCCAATTACCATATTTAAAAATCTCCAACTTTAAATACTACATAATAATACACTGATCTACTTTGAGAGATTTTTTTTTTTTTTCAAAACCGAAACTTTAATCTGAACATATGATATTACCCATATGATACCACAAGCAGCTACCCGTAAAGTTCATTGTGAAGACCTTTTTGTCAACCCCAATCAAACCTTGAGCTTGCGTCTGAAAAGACTCGCCAGATTTTATCATATCTATTCATCTATATGTATGCATTTTTTATTAAAAGCCACTGTGTTCAGTTTCAAATTTCAATTCATACTATGATGGAAACTTATCTATTTCTCATTATCAAAGAAAGTTTCAAGTACATTAAAGGTAATGGGAAATATTGTTGATCTGATATTACACTAAATTGTTTAGGTCTAAGGTTATATTAAGCCATCTGTAACTATCCAAAACAGTGTCTGTAATTGGTTTGAAACTTTAAGTGTCCTTAATTGGTTTGAAACAGTGTCCTTAATTGGTTTGAAACAGAAAAGTGAAAATTAAATATTTCAATGGATAGATTATTATAATTAAACTTTAACTTGAATAAAAAAAATTGCAATCACACCGTTTACTAGTTGTTTTTCAATGACTAAGTTAACAGTACAATTAATATTCCATTTCCTCGAAATGTTAACAATGTTAACCATTTTGGGGTTTTAACCACTGACTGACAGTTACATAATTATGTATAAAAATCATACAGTGACATACCAGGTTGTATAAAGCAAAAGAAAGAATATCTTAGCTGCCATTCCAAGCATTAATTCAGAATACAGTCAAACCTGCATTAAAGTAAGACCTAATTTAGCAACCGGAATGTTGATAAAGACTCTAGCATTAAAGGTAATCTTTGCAAAATTATATCTTCCTAGAGAAAATCTTTCAAACTGCAAAATGACTTGCATGAAAAATGACTTGCATGAAATGACTTGTTCAATTTAAGACCCATTATCTGATCAAATTTATTTTCTTAATTTCACCCAAAATTGGCTCTTATAAACAAGTTTGTCAGTATACAATTTTAAACACATTCAATATTTGGAGGGTTTATGCTAAAAATCATAATGCATAACAAATCAAAACAAAATTTCAGTTTTATTTTGATTTATCCAGTCATGATATTTCACATATATCATTTTTGAAATGAAAATATTATATTTATTGTCTTTATTGTCTACATCACCTTTGTTTTTTATCAGAAACTTGGATATAAAAGTCATAAATCAGCAAATGTTTTATATAAAACTTCAAAATTATATTCATAACGTATCTGTTTAAACTTGATATAAATTAAATAAAAGTGTCTTTGAAACTTAGGTTTTCAATTAATATTTTAAAAGAAAAACGAAAGAACAAAAGTGAAATGATTCTGTTTTTCATTCTCTGTTTAAATATCTACAAAATCAAGTACAATAATGTCGTTTCCTAGGAAAACTAGAAATGTGTCATCATGCCACGGATGCCCCCGCATGCAGCCAAAATTTCAAATGTTATAATATTTAGTTCCAAATTTGTTTGCACAAATTATTTTTTTCATTCTATGTTCAAAGCCCTTAAATAGGTATATACATTTCCACAAAAGTATGAGTGCTGAAACTGAAAGTTCAAATTTTTTTTCCAAACATTCAGGAAGATAAGTTTGTCCAAAATCATTGAACAACGACCAAATTCCAACTTAAACTGCTTATTCCTAAGATGTATCTATATTATTTTCAAAGTGAAAGGGACATAACTCTTGCCAAAAAATCATCGAACCATGACCACATTCCAACTTGACCTGGGCATTCCTTTGACATATCTATATGTCAATTTTGAGTTGAATATGTAACACTGTTTGGTTGATAATGAACAGAAACTGTAAATTTCATATCATTTTTTCAAAGTGAAAGGGGGGCATTACTCTGCCAAAAATCATTGAACCATGACAAAATTCGAACTTGGCCTGGGCATTCCAAAAATATATATCCATATGTCAAATTTGAGTTGAATGTGTAATATTGTTGGGGAGATAATAAACGGAAACTAAAAATTTCATATTATTTTTAAAGTGAAAGGGGCATAACTCTGCCAAAAATCATCGAACCATGACCAAATTTTAACTTGACCTGCGCATTCCTTTGACATATCCATATGTCAAATTTGAGTTTGAATGTGTAATACTGTTGGGAGATTAATAAACGGAAACTGAAAATTTCATATTATTTTCAAAGTAAAAGGGGCATAACTCTGCCAAAAATCATCGAACCATGACCAAATTCGACCTTGACCTGTATTTTCTCATGACATATCCATATGTCAAGTTTGAGTTGAATGTGTTGTACTATTGGGAGTTAATGAACAAAAACTGAAAATTTCATATTATTTTCAAATAGAAAGGGGCATAACTCTGCCAAAAATCATCAAACCAAGACTAAATTTGAACTTGACCTGCGCATTCCTTTGACGTAGCCATATGTCAAGTTTGAGTTGAATGTGTTGTACTGTTGGGGAGTTAATGGATGGAAACTGAAAATTTCATATTATTTTCAAAGTAAAAGGGGCATAACTCTGCCAAAAATCATCAAACCATGACCAAATTTGAACTTGACCTGTATTTACTCATGACATATCCATATGTCAAGTTTGAGTTAAATGTGTTGTACCGTTTGGGAGATAATGAACGGAAACTGAAAATTTCATATTATTTTCAAAGTAAAAGGGGCATAACTCTGCCAAAAATCATCGAACCATGAAAAATTTCGAACTTGACCTGTATTTACTCATGACAGTCATATCTATATGCTAAATTTGAGTTCAATATGTGCAACCGTTATTAAGATAATGAACGGAAACTGATGATGACGGAAGGACGGAATGACGGAATTACGGAATGACGGAATGACGGAACAGGGTAACACTATATGCCCTTGCCATTATATGGCGGGGGCATAAAAAATGGACAGTTTCGAAAGACAACAATTAAGTATGCAAGGGTTATACCGGTATGCAATGTCTACTGCCGCTATGTAGCATCTATAGTAGACGTTCATTATAAGTATATGCTTGGGGTGTTTATGAGGTTTATATGGAAAATCAGGTCCCAAGGAAGTTTTAATCCCGGATGCACTGAGAATGTTGATATTCAGCATTAAAGTTTTGTTCATGTTCAACATTATAAGTCCTGTGGTTTTAAGGGCATTCCTTAGATACAATGATTGGGGTCCTAAGCAACTTGAGTCATTCCCAGTCTGACCTACAGTGTCCATTGAGCTTTTCCATTTGTCCTAAGTGACAACCTTGAAATGGAACAAAGTAGCACAGGGATATTTAACCTATACTTGTGAATGCACAGAACATAATCATGACAATAATTTTGCTAGGCTAGTCATTATAATTTGAAGCCAATGACGTTTTGCACCATTAATTTAGAAATTAAACATAAAAGTTATATTTTTCTCTCAAAGTTCAAAAGCAAGATTCATACAAAAATATTAATGTATACTTTGAAAGCTTATGCTTAACTAGTGATTACAGATAATTTTCAAAACCAAATAATGAGCCAAAATTAAGAAGTAATACTTTATCAGTAAAGCAGTTTTGAGTCTCCTTGATCTTTTTATCTTTATAATGTCCCAAAATGTGATCAAATGGGAGCTGGGCATTTAGTGCAGTCTTAAGAAATTCAGCAGGTTTTGGGTTAACAAAATGCATTCATTGTTTTATAATCATGTACATATCATTACTAAAATTAGTGAAAGGAAACAATTACTGATTTCATCTATAAAATTCGACTCATAATATCTAAATTCTAGGAGATGATCCTGTTTTATTTGTGTAATAAACTAATAATCCTATTGTGAATTAATAATGCTTCAATTTGGGTTTCGGCCATCAGTATAATATATAATATATACAGTATATCTACAGACTGATCATCGTGCAGCAGTATATGTGTACAGACTGCATAGACAGCGCACCATAGTTGCTATAACATTCCTTGCTTATTTCCAACATGTGACACCATTAAACTATAAAAGCCAAAAACTGTCAATAAATTGTGTAAGCTCTTCAGTAAATCATCAATGTCATACAACAACAAAAAAAACAGGAAATCAAATCATAGTAAAAAATATCTAGAATTAACAAAACTAGCTAGTATCATAAATACAGAAATTCTAAAAAAAAAACTCTTTTAACTGAGACAAGACTGAATTAAATGAAATACAAGGTATAAACATCAAAGCAGAAAACTTGGCATTTAAATAAATCATCATGTTTACCTTTAATAGCAATAAAATTATCACCTGATCAGGAGTATCAATCCAATTATATATCCAAAATACTATTCTGTAACAGACAAACAAAAATTTCCACAATTTTTTTTTTTTAACACCAAAAGCCATCCAGTTACTTTGTAAATTAAATGGTTAAGTCAACTTGGCCACTATTCGACCTCCCTGTAAGTTCGAATGACAAATGATAATGGGACTGTATTTGTTAGAATAATAATTACATGTAAAATGTTATGTTAAATTCATATCGGAATATTTTAAACAATACATTGTGACACATTCAGTATTGTGTCAACTATAAAAGATCTGTCTACCTAAATATTTTGACCTACTTGGCCAATTACTATTGTCTTTAATTCCAATAGATTTTTAGACATAACTACTCCTCATTTACAACTTTTTTGACATTCATTACTTAAAGTCTATTATATGATAGTAAGACAAAATATTCAAACTATAAACAAAAAGTACTGACTAATACTTTAAATTCTACAAAAGACGATTACATTCGCATTTTTTTTTATTGTTTTTAACAAAAAAACAAAACAAAGACAATAGCTCAACTTAGATAATACCAATTTAGACATTGCCAAAGAAATCATGACAACAACCCAGCAACAAAACAAATTAAAGAAATTTGTATACTAACAACTTTAATAACTTTAAACAAAAACAAACACCAAATTTCTTTTGAAGGTTTGTTGTCAAACATTTAATAAGTCATCAATTCTCTACTACTCATTTGGAAGAATTAACAATTAAATATTATAATTAATATATGTACAAATGTATAACCTGGTAATGTTACTAAAACTTATTTGACTTTCTTTATATCTTGTATTATGTTGGGGTTTTAAGTCAATTTTATTCATTCTTTTTTTTTGGTTGGACTATGTCACACCAAGTACACAGAACAGCTAGGCCATATGGCGACCTTCCAGCTTTACTGGTGAAAGAACTTTCAGGTACCTGAGCCGGCCAAACAAATTTGCCATGCAATATAAATACAGGGTCATCTACACTATACTTGAACAAATCATACCAAAAATACTTTTGTTTAATATTAAACTTCTTTTCTATCTCATTCACTTCTGTTTTTACTTGATCAAAACTTCAAACAATGTCCAATTGTGTGTAAAACATGAAATTCCTGAACAATTACAAAGCAATCTATCATTAATTACAAAACACAACAAAATTGATACATTACAGATGTCATTTTAATGGACAAGTTCACAATCCTAAAAGTTTTTTGCTTTTTATTTAAGTATGATTTTGGCCTATAAAAATGTTGATTTAAACACTCACTATAGTATACATCAAATCTGCTCCCTACCATTGACATTTATTTAGTTTGTACATGATCATTATATGTTCATTTAATCAAACAAAATTTTGGAGAGTTTCTAAAAAAACTTGTAGATTTCTACAAAATCCTTTTTGAATTTGATTGTTATTATAATGCATAATTATATATTATGTTTGATCAAAATAAAATATTGAAAGGACAAGCCTGATTAATTTGTTGACATAATTTTCTTATTGCATTGCATTGCAATTTAATGTCATTATTATTTTGTGGTTACATCATGACTGTTAAAATCATCAAGAAGTAGAATGTAGGGTTATCAAGCCATCTCACACCATGGCTTTGACGCTTAGATTTATTGAAATCAAGGAATGTAATGGCCAAAAAGAAAATATGATAAATCTTGAGCATCTTCTACATACATGTATCTATAAGCATCGAGAAGTAGCAATTTAATATGAAATACATGTATAATTAAAGTGAGAAGGATTTGGCCAGTAAAAGGCAACATTCTAGCATTTGAATTTTTCCTAGGACTGTCTCAACACTTGCAGTAAGACATTTGAACATATGAAATCAGTGTAGTCTGGCCTAAATAACTCAATACTGAAGGCAGTAATTATTTTACATCCAAAATGATGCTGAAATTTACCTTCAAAGTCATTGCAGAAGTCTTTGTAAATTGTATACCATTTCAATATAATATATATAATAATATATATGCAGATATATAATATTATATTATATTACCAATAAAGAAACATAATATACTAAGATTTGCATGACAATATGTCATGTTTGAAAACTGATTATTTTTTTAAATATTTACCTGGATAAAACCAGCAGTAGTCTGTTTCAATAAATCCACCTATAGTTACATCAATGTTGCTTGGTCACCTGAAATAATAAAGTAAAAAGTTAGCAAAACAATGCTTTAGGGCAGTAAACAATGAAAAAATAAGACCATGTACCATTTTGCAAGCAAAACTTTGGTATAAAAAAACCTTTGTTGAATGTTTTAATGCTACTACAAAACATTTTTGGTCATATTTCAGTCATCTGCTGTCCAAGATAACCAGTAATTATAAATTTCTCTGTCTTCCCCCTTAGTCTATTATTAGGGAGATCATCTGACAAGTGACAAAATTATATACATGATATGATTGATGACTTCAATTAAATCATTAAAACAACTTTAAAAACAAGCTGTCTTCATCGATAGATTCTGCAAGAATTCAGTATACAAAAACCTTTTTGATTCTCAGCAGTTAAATATAATTTCCAAACGGTCACCATTTTTTACTCTTTTTACTCTTTGAATACAGTAATAATCATGATCTTATCTATGACTAATACTTTTTTAGTATTATTTACATGTAAATACTTAAAAATATTACAATTTCTAGAAGCCAATTTGACTATTTTATACAAATACTGCAATATAGAATGCTGATTCCAAAAGCCACAGCATGTCCATACATATTTAATCATTTAACTGGACTTACTTGCTCTTTTTTTATCATCAAATTATCACATTTTAAATGTTACAAAACCAAACCCGTTAAACAAGCCATTTTCTTGTATCATAAATGTTTTATAAATGTTATAATATATGTCACAAAAATGTCCAAAATGTAAAACATGTCATAAAAACTTCTTAACAAAATGCTAATGTAAATATAAAATACATCATCATATATAGAAAATGACACAGAAATGAACTGCTGTTGTAACCAAGCTGTAATACACTACTTAAAATGAAATTTGAACTTTATATTGAATAATTTAATAACAAAAATTCAAAGCTTACCCTTTAAAAAAGGTAAAATTATATAAAATACATTGCAACACTTCATTATTATTTCTCGCCTTTTTTGGAAACAAGTCCAATAAAGTAAACTTTTAGGAGAATAAAAAAAAACTCCCAAATTATTAATTTTTATTATCACTGGGATTTTATTAGCACCATTTTGAGAGAAAAAAATAAAACATAGTAAAAAAAACAACACAAAAACAACACTTAATAAAATGTTCATAGGATACTGTAGATTTCACTCATGAATATTCATACAACATGTACCGGTAGATGTTTTGAGTTACTCGTTCTCAGTTCAATAGTAGGTTGTCACAAACCTGACTTTTCTTGAAAGGTACAGAAAAATAATAAATTCAGTGGGTTAAACTTTACTGGCATAAAAGATAATAATAATAAGTTTGATGAACAACATTTCGCATTGATTATAAAATAAGGCGTTGTCACAATGCTTTCAGATATTCAAATTCAGGTATATATTATCTCAGATAACTTGCTAAAGATCAAAATTATGCTAATATCTCATATCTCTCCAGAGTGACTTGAGTGCAGATTATATCGTCCATATCAAATCATCAATGTTATACAATCAAAATAACATGCATTAAAATATGCAATCATTCAAATGCAAAGTCTGCAAACAAGTAGATTACTGGTACATGATATCAATAAACTATTGAAAACCCATCATGGGAAACTTGAAATTTTTTGAAACTGATGCCAGTTCAATGAACATGCATGTTAAAAGTGCTGTAAGGACAGCCAGTCCAACTGGATGTTTATCTGTATAGACTATTGTGTAGGCCCAAACACCATATTAATATACAGTCTACTCCACTTATAACGAGATCGGTTTTAACGAGGTACCGCTTACAACCTA
Organism: Ruditapes philippinarum; assembly: GCF_026571515.1. NCBI lineage: Eukaryota > Metazoa > Mollusca > Bivalvia > Venerida > Veneridae > Ruditapes > Ruditapes philippinarum. The sequence continues at coordinate 57,081 of NW_026858396.1, read as the reverse complement.
CATTCTACTGTGTCCCGGCCTTTTTCCTTCTATTTTCCTTTCATTTTTTATCGTTTATAACGAGATCGGTTTTAGCGAGATATTGGTAACAACGTACATAATTTCGTCGTCCCATGCGTATTTTTCAGAATTTTAACGAAGTGACTTCATTTGCACTTCGTCTGCATCAGATTGTCACCTTGAGAAAAACAATGATGACCAATAATAAAGGTCAATTAAGGAAGAAATAATTGACCGGGGACAAGATTAGTGGTCGAGCAATTAGCGATCAAATGTGTCAGCCTTGTTTTGTCAGCGCTCCGGGCTAAATTGTCCTTAAGGTGACGAAAAGTCATAACAAATTAATTTCTTTGAGTGATTAGCACAAAGGAAGCGGCTAATTTCTTGCGGTGTTATTCGGTGTTCATGAAAAATGCACTGTGTGACTTTTGAAAACGAATTTTAAAATGTACATATTAATGAAAAAACACACGCGGGTAGACGTAGGTTGTGTTTTCATGTTTTGTTTAAATTCTATGATAGCTAGCTATATTTATATACATGTATATTTAAATAAAACAAAAACTTCTGATTGCAAAGAGTTACCTCCCATTATATACTCTTCAAAAAGGATGCACGCGAAAGCGGAAGTAGAAATAAATGATGCTCAACGGTGTCGGATTTCTCAATTTGTTCTTTCCCAGTTATATCGAGACCCGGTTATAACGAGGAATCATCTGAAGTCCCGACGATCTCGTTGTATCCGGAGTGCACTGTATAAACACCATTATTTCATTACTTTGGGCTTAAAATCTTTTTAAATCTTGTTGTTTTTTTTATCTGTTATTCACACATTTCAAAAACTACTTTTGGGCTTTAAACTATATTCAACTTTATCACCATTCCAGCAGAACAGTTTTTATAAACTATGTATGTATTCTAGGCTTACTGAGAGTCCATTTGCCCTTTCAGGCACTGCAGAGTACGGACCCTGGACAGGTGACCATTTATGTCCTTAAATGTTATTACTTACCAAAAGGTGACCTATAAATTAATATTTTTGTTTAACACCTTATAAGTACATCATTTCTGGGCTGAATTACACTGACAGCTTTAATGAGATCATCTTAGGGACTTAAATAAAGACCTTGAGTTATTCATGAAGAACATCAGGTCAGCACAGTAACTATAATATAAGTCTTATGAAGTATAGAGTAATTCAGAAGACACTACAGAAACCTTCTTTTAGGATGTTGACAGAGATTCCATGAAAAGGAGTAAATATTTAAGGAGGTCCAATTATATGTCCAATTATGTATGAGGTCCAAATGCCTAAAACATAAAAAAAAATTAATTCTGTTTTTTAAATAAATCTCTTAAAAAGGTCAAAACAATACTAAACAAGCTGACGGTGACATTATTCAAATTTTGAAATAACTTTTTGCATTTAAACTTAATTTTTATAAAATCAATGTTCAGGCAGTCTCATTTCGTACAAATGTGGTTCTCGTCCTTTCAAAATATATACCTTGGGTGTCTTTAAACTGGGATATAACAGCAGTGATCCATAATATATCCACAATCATATTTGTACACTGAACCATGTGCCATATAAGGAATCATTAAAACTGATTTTTGCTTGTATAATTTCTGTCATAAAGATGGGTAGATTGCAATGATATAAGCCTATCTTTTCATACAAACTGTTAATAAATCACCACATTGTCTGGCTGCATGTTATATGTTACTTTGATGTCATATATTGAAGCTTTATAAGCAATTAAGTCTAATTGGCAAAAACCATCGAGTAATTAGGCAATAAATAGGCGTGTTACATAGACATAAAGAAGTCAATAGCAACCAATCAGCATAAAATGATACACTTGTATTTGTTTGGCTTGAAAATTGATTAGAAATCTTAATTTTTTTGTTTACATAATGATTTCAAATTATTAAAAATTGAATTGGCAAACTATTTTAATTATTTAAAGGCTAGTGGTTATCCTTTCTATGCTACCAATACATGCAGATTCGGCAGGCCACCTCTTATGTGACCTTCATCACTACTGTATGTTACTGTGCTAATTGCCTGCTGAACTGTGCCCTACTTTCTGCTCAAAATGCATTACCATATCTCTGTAAAAATTGCTTTGAGGTAAATTATCACCATTTGTGCTTCAAATTTATTAAATATTCATAGAAATATGATGTCACAGTGCAATAAATGTCAACATATAAATGCATAGTTCTTTAGCTGTTGAATTTCTTCAGAGCAACATTATGCTTCTTCAGAGTAAAATAAAAATACAATCTGTTATAATTTTTATGTCTTTATAAACATCATTTTGGGTATTTAACATTGTTATTGGAGTTTTTCATTATTTATTCTAGCTTATTTTAAAACATCTATTAATGTTATTTTTTAAATGAATTTCAATATACATGTACACATTGTAGTTAACATCTGACTCAGTATATTATGGTCATTATTTGCCCTGAGATATAACTAACACAAAATTTCTATCTGACAAGTCTTTAGAATTAACATTGTGTAAAATAGGGTCACAAATCCATCTGAATCCAAATCATCACATTAGAATTTTTTGGTAAAAAACAATTCACCACTAAAACTTCACTAGCTAAATCATGTCTCCGTGATTTAATGATCAGTAAATATAATACCAAAGTAAAACGGGAGTAAAAACTTAAGTACCAAATAAATATAAGAAAATAAGAAGAGCTTACGACAAAGGATATATATAATAAGATAACTATAATACAATACCAAACATTGGTCTTCATATTGTTAAACATAAACACACCAGATAATCTAATGCTCCGTGAAATTTGGCGATTAAATTTCAACGGCCTTCAATATCCAACGATCGCTTAAATTGATTATTAGTTCATTAAGTATATAAAAGAATGTTAAAAATATAAGTACCATTTGGTACTTAATACCTGAAAGGTTTAAAAACTATATTTTTACAAGTCTACATTATAATAAATGATAAATAATAATGAATTTAGTAACATAGATTTTGTTTTCTCAAGGTTATTTTAAAAGACCATCCTGTCCAAGATATCAATAGTTCAACCAAATTGAATAAAAGTTCATTCATATTACATTTGATTTAAATTGAATAAATATGATTTGTACAAATATTATTTATGAAATCCAGGCATCTTTTTATATGTTGACACTGTTAACAGTTTCATTAAAAAACACCTGCAATTTACATGCATATATATGAAGAGGCAATTTCTTACTTCGCTAATTTTTACCCTTATATATACAACAATGAATATATAACATAGTCAAAACAAACCATATAGTGTATGTATCAATGTTCGAAAAAAAAACCTATCAGGCACTACCACATTGTATTATAGAGTAAAACTGTTATGTTAAAATGTCAACATTTGTTACTATATCGTATTTGAGATAAGAAAACTATTATAAATTTTGTTCTTTTATTTGAACCTGTTTTTTTTTACAAAATGCATGCAGGTATGTGAAATCCAGCTCACAAAATTATCCCATGTCTCTAGATGATCTCTTATTGTAATTTTACAATAAACAAAATCATGTTTTCACAATTAGCCGTCAAAAATAACTTTTCATTGGCTGATGACATAAATTCTTTACAAACAGCTAGCATTTATAAAAAGAAAAGAAATTTAAGACTGGTTGAATGTTATTATATGCCTGTGAAACATGGGTCAGCTTTATTGTCTAGTACATGAAAAAAATGAAAAACATCAGGTATATCACTAAACAATAGCCCGAAACATGACCTGAACGATGGTATTTACTTGTTTTACACGCTTTCTTCCTTGTTGGTAAAATCTTATTGAGCAGTTAACATGAAACTTTGTTGTTACTACAACCATGCGAAAAATTCGGTTGACACAAATTTTTGTTCAATGATGTCAACAAATTATGTTTTTTTCCAATATTTCTTTCTTCCTAAATGTAAACATGAAAATTTCTCAAAACCTTTGACACTACACATGAATTTGGTTAATACAAAACTGTAAAATCATGTCAATAAATGTAACAAGACACATCACTAAAGGCAATAGATACCCCCCCCCCCCCAAAACCTTTATAGTCTTTCCAAAACTTTACAATACAAATTATTTAGGAATATGTTAAAATCTATATTTGTAGCAGTGTTGACACTGACCGTGACCCAAAAGACCCTAAACTCCATACAAGTAAGAGGACCGTCCACTGATTAAATTGATCTACACACCAACTATCGAAAATATTAAATTGGTCAAGAAATGAAATATTTAAAAACCAGAGCCGAACACAGATCTTTCCCTTTTTGGTTGGGTTGTATGTCACACCAACACAGTATAGGTCATATATATTGGCAACTTTCCAGCTTTACTAGTGGAGGCATCGACGTTCCGTCAGCTATGAGGGGCAAGTGGTTTGAACTCAAAGACCTTAACCACTAGGCCAGGGATAATCTCTATTGTCAGAAAGACGAAAAAGACAACTACTCAATATAGGAGCATGAAAATTATACAGAATATTAGACTTTGTCCTAAAGCAAATCATCTTCTTAGACCTTTATATATCTTGATTCTTCTCTATACAGTTAATATGTTTACCAATATGTCTACCTATTTACATATGACACATTATCTAGAACAGGACAGGGCACATTTTGTTTGCCCAGTCTTTCATGCATAATGACTCTTTCCCACCTTTCAACTTTGAATGTTATCAAATTTTTAATAAGTCTGGTCAGATTGGTATAGAACAATGTGCAGGCTAGCCTTAAAGCTCTATATTGGTCAAGTTATTCTCACTGATTCAGTCAAAAACAAATATATAGACGCTGACCTCACAAGACCTTTGTCTATAATCATTTACCGGTCATCAAAACCAAAATTATTATAACCAATCAGCAAAAATCACAATATTCATTTATAATAATTAAATACATTCCCCCGTCAAGAGCTGACAATGTTTGACATTTGTGTTCACACTAACAAGTTTACCTGACATATAACACACATAAAATATGTTTTAAGTATCATATACTGACCACTGTCCAGAAAGGTGTGTCTATGTAATAAATGTACCTGAATAATGACCTGTCTCACAGTCTACCAGTACATAAAAATTCGGATTATGTTGAAAATAACTTTTTGGTTGTATGTAAGTATTGATACAGTGTAAAATTAATGTGTATATGAATCAATATAATCATGTACTGTGGTGCATTGCCCCTCTGCAAAGTGGTCCAACTGTACATCACCACATCTGTATCAGTACTTCACAAATTTTAATGTCTCTACTGTTGATCAAGACCTCTCTGCAATACCTTTACACTGCAGAAGTTGCACTGAAGTGTATCAAAACAAAATTAGTACTCTGCATTGCCATTTTGAAATGGATTTAAGAAATAAAACAGTTTCAGTTTGATTTCAGTGATTTCAGCCATAGTTTAAGTCACATATTTGACTGTGTTTTCCCTCAAAATACTGTCCTTAACTTCCAAATGTGATGATAAAATAATAGAAAATCAAAAATTCTTATTTGATAACAAACCTCTTTTTTTAAAACATTTTTTTTTTATAAAATCATTGAGAATGATTTACTCCTCACAAAATATTTGTTACAGTACACAAGTCAGAGACAAAAACTTACTAGCTCTACCCGAGTTGAAATTTGTTAAACCATCAAAACTACCATATAAGACTGTATAATTATACTGGGACATATGAAATATCTATCTCAAAGTCAGCCAGCTAATCTAGCTTTTATTTGACACACACTCCTTTAAAGTTTGTAACACCTTACACATTGCCAACAGTTTAGCCTTCAAAAACTGTTCAATTTATCTGGCAAACTTGGCACTAATGTCAGTAATATCAAAGTTATTGTCACCTAAACAGCCTTAAATCACTTGATACCATAATGCCACCACCTCTTTAGGACAAGTCAAGACAAACACACCTTTATTAGTAAATCTAAACAATCCTAATAGTTTTCAACTCATACTGGAAGATGTCCCATCTTATTTCAAATATTTTTAAGACATAAAAGGTTACAAAAATAAAATCTGTACTAGTTCTGGAAATAAGCCTATCTGTTAATGAAAATATGAATATTAAGTTGATGATTAGGGCGTGAATGGAACAAAGACAAACTGTTTGTAATGTTGACAAAGATATTTTAAGATGTTTGGCAAGGGTCAAATTTATTGAAACAGTAATTCATATCCCTGACATAGTTAAAGCATTTAAGTGTAGGAAAAAAATTGACACCTTAATGCAAACAGCTTGTATATAATATGTATATAGCATGACTAGAGACCTCCAATATGAATGCCTTAAAAACATATACTGGTGAATGAATTAGCTGCAGGAGACATATATCTTGTAAATGTTCAGGTCAACAATTTCTGCATTGAAGTAAAATCCTCGTCTAACAGTTGAGGAGTCTGACAATATCATTCCAGTTATTAAGTTGCACAAGACATAAATATGTTAATGATATGATTATTAAAGAATATACAGACACAAGATCCAATATCAGGAAATGTGAGGCTATGGGAAAGAACCTTGAAACAAATAGTCAATATATTGTCTTTGTTCATTTCAAACACAATAAAGAACACCTACATATACAGCATGTGCTCCAGTGTGTAGATCAGGTATATACTTTAATGTCATCTCATCTGAATCATCAGAAAATACCCACTAATTATATGAAATATACACCTCACCTCCCACTCCTCTAAAATACTTCTTCGTCACAAATGAATAAACTTCTTACATTATAAACATTTATGAACCAAGAAATCTGTAAATAACTGTAAAAAAGGAATACTTAATTTGATGTAATAACATACCAAATTTGATGAAATTTTGTCGATAGATATAAGTATAATCAATGAAGCTTGCAACAAATAAATTATTGACTGCTTCAATTTATAATGTACACAGTCTACATTGCATATAGAGAGGCTATAAATATGAATTTGCAGGCATGTAGCACATCATCAGACTGCTTTAAATGCCAAACATTTAACCCTTAACCTGATGGATTTCTGCAGTAAACTTGCCCAACTTTTATTGTTTGAACTATCATCTATTTCAAGGATATTGAGGTTGAGAAAATTTAGAGTTTGTCAAAACAGTACAGAGTCTGGTCAGACTGCACACCTACCTCTTAGTCCAACTAATTGTATATTGTGCTATTTTGTGTATTGACTATTGGCAATCTCCCCTCTAGAAGCGAGGTTTCTGACCTAGAACAAAAACATCTCAGAATCTAGCAATGACACTCAGAACAAAAACATCTCAGAATCTAGCAATGACACGTTGATATATTTTGACTTACATGTACCTAGCTCTATACCGGTGACAAAGACTGATCGCGTATTTTGGTCCAACATGGTAATAAGGCTCAAACTTAAAACATAAACAATAAAAATAGCAAGATATATTATCTTAATATTTAGAGACACCTTATAATAATTGTTAAAAAGTCTGACTCAATATTTTTCAGTACAAAATAAAACTACAGTATGATATTTTCATGACCTCGAGGTATTAACAACAATATCTCTAATTTAGAGGTTAGACTAACATATGACAAGTTGTACCGGCTAATGAGTTCCATACATCATTGTAGGCGGGCAATATACAAAACCTTTTTAGACAATGAAACAATAAATATCATATATACATGTCTAATAACATAAATGAGTCATCAGTCTTGTTAATTATATAACCTTACTTGTATTACAAGAAAACTAAATGACTTTAGTCATGTTGCTAACAAAAGTAGGAATGTTTGTTTGGTAAAAAAATAAAAAACTTTTGTTAAAGCAAATGTTTTATGCCCTTACAGTACTATTTAGGGGGGAGGGGGAATATATAGACTTGTTTCTGTCGTTCTCAGACCTGCTGTCTGTCAGTAAACTGATAAAATCCATGTCCTATGGACACATTTGTTGTAGTTTTCTTATTGTTTGAATGATCATGCTTACTGTTTACATCTAAGAATCTTTGACAATTTTTCTGTAATAAACAAAATGGTCTTCAAGGCACAAACAAAGGCATTGTTAGGCAAGATTTGCATAAACAACACAATGGTCTGAAGGCCAAATACTCTCCTTGTTTAGCCTTTAATTTGAATGATTACTATTGGTATACATGTACTCCAAAGCATGAAAAGAATGCCTAAAAACACCAAAATGATTTCTTGAAAGCTAAAACAATTACTGCACTATATTTCTCTGCAAGGGCGCAATCAATTTTAAATTAAACAATTATTTATAGACTGAAACATATTTTTTCAAGTGTCAAAAGAAGAAAAAATGTTGTGAAAGATAAAAGATATATAAAATATACAGTGAAGAATAAATAAATTGTATAAATATTAAATTCCTGTTAGAAATTTGTATTTTTTTATTTTAATTAAATCATGTTATCCTTGAAAAAAAAGATCAGTGTGTTTTTAATGATTTTAATATTGTTTTTTTAAGTATTTGGATATAACAAAAAACATTTGTTATAATAAAACTAGTGGCATAGTTATTCACGAAAAAAATTCCTGAATAAATATACTTAGATTTAATTTTAGATTATATGAAAAAGTTTTCATTTCCTTATAAAAGGTCTTCTATTGCCGTGGAGCAAATATTTAAATTTTATACCGCGATAGCTGAAGTCTGGTTATGCATAGATATTAATTTTTTAAAGATCTATTGGGTATATCGAGAATTTTATCAATGGACAGTAAAGCGAAATTGCCTATATTCTACTGGGCAGAAATGTAAACCAATTTGATGTTTATCTAAAACTAAGTGATTCTTTTATAAAATAATAATTATATTGGAGTACGAGACCTCTTGGTCCAAGTGTTTAGATCAAATCAGTGATTACGGGTATTATATTTTATTACCCGAATTTAGGTCATTGTAAACACAAAACTGATTCTAGGAAATAAAAAAAAATGGTCTTAACAAGACAATTCGAATGCATGCATTTTTGACAATTGATTTTGCCCACCACTGTCATGATTAAAAGTACTTGATTCAATTCAAAATCACTCTTCCTAAATGAAAGTGAAAATAAAATGTGGACCACTTTCTGAATGTGTCATATCAATGTCATGTAATAAAATGATTGTTAATCAAAAAAAATTGTGATAACATAAAAACAACAAGACAAAAATACTAAACTGTGTCATCAATTATCATAATGTAAGTAAGAGTTACACCAGGGGTTCCACTAGCCATGGAATCCTGAGGGTCATTTTGACCAGTATAGACTAAGTTTTGTCACTTACTATTGGTAAAATTCCCATGATTTTATCAAAATTTGACTCTCCAGTTAAAATCCTGCAAATAATTCAGATTATCTCCAACTTCTATTTTTCAGTGGGAAAGCATTTTTTTTAAAGCTAGTTAAAATTGATTTAATGATTGAAAGAAAGTCTTAAGTAGTTCTCTACCCATTATCTGCATAAATCTTTTTACATGCCAAGACACTTCCTAGAATACTTGTTATATATTTACAATGAAATTGAAATCTGTAATATAAATTTACATTTAACAAATAAAACAATCAAATGTTCCTTAGATCTATGTTTTATTAACATTTTTTTTAAAATTTACAACAAATGGAGCTTCACAAATCATAATGTACTGTAAAATAAAATAAATACATCACAGATGTTTATCTCACAAAATGCATGTTATGATTACAATTTAGCAGAATTATTATAATATTTTTATAATGTATATATAGTCTAACTAATATTGTATCATATGTTGTGATATTTTGTGTACGTCAAAGCGGGATTTAAACCCAGATCAAAACAGACACTTGGGGTGTGGAGCTCAAAACTTCTTTAAAATCCAAATAAAATGTATATTTTCAACCCAGACAGTACTGTAAAAATTTATAAAAACTTAATAAAATGCTTTTTAAAAAAATACAAAATTTATAAAAACTAAATATACATTTTTTTTGGGTTTTTAAAGGGCTTTTCAGCTCCCCCCGGGTTTTTTTGTAAATTTAAAATGTGAGAAAAATAAAAAAAACATCAGAATCTTGCTTTGACATGTCAAAATACTTTGGCTATATTACTATGTAGATGAATTAAAATGTTATATAGATGAAAGGTACTTATTAAATACACAAACAATAATCATGCAGTAGTTTGTTTAAAAAGTTGTTTTAATTCAAAATTGAATGGTATAAAGTCCAAACACCAAAAAAACTGGTGAGAGACAAATAGAAATCATGAATGTCCTTGACTGTTGAAACCAGAAACACGTGCACCACTGTCACGCTTCGTAAAGTAATAAATAAAAAATAACAAACTTAAATTCCCTGCATGAAATAATTCAATAAAATCCCAAGACAAATACTTGACAACTTAAAAAATACATGTACATGTACCTTTAAAAATTTGCTCAATCAGTGATAAATAAGGGCACCTGTCACACGAAACGTGCAAATAAACCTCTCCAATGTACAAAATTTATCCGAAACTTATGTCAATATTTCCAATAAATCCAAAACTTCATTTATTTCACATCGAATGCATTTTTGCGAGAATGCAAACGTTTTAAATTTATGTAAATTACCTACTGATATAATAAAACTACTGCACACCTGAGCAACCGGTTACCTTCGTATTTTTCTGTCAATCAAATTCTTTAGCGAATCATTGGAGCGGAACTGAGTCGGTGTGCATTGTAATATCAAATTTTCGTGATATTTTTTTTCCTTTTTAAGGTTCATACTACTAAATTAGGAGTTGAAAATAGCAGTTGCAGTACTGATATTATTTTTTTCCCCTTATGTATATATGTTCATAGCCTTGCCATGGTTTCACTTTACTATATGTCACTTTACTTTTTTAGATTTTTGAAGAGAATTTCAATTGGAAAGACGTCTTTAATATGGATGAAAAATCACCGATGATGATGGTTATGGTGATGATAATGACAACGACGACGACGATGATTGTAATGAATGATGAAATGTCATGAATTATGATGACTGTAGAGCACGAAGACGCTTAAATAATTGTGATAAAGAGGAAAAATACAATTACGACAACGACGAAGTTTATGATGATTTCGATTATGAAAATGTTGTTGTTGTTGTCATTTCTGCTGCTGCTGCTGCTGCTGCTGCTGCTGCTGCTGCTGCTGCTGATGATGATGATGATTATGGTGAGGTCAATTCTTCATCATTTGCTTTGAATGTCACTGAGTCATTTAATTAAAAATATATTGACGTGCCAAAACTAGATTCTGAGATATATTTGTTCTGGGTCAGAATCTCGCTTCGAGGGGAGATTTTGCCCATACACAAATTAGCACAATATCTCGTCGCGTAGTACAATTAGTTGGACTACAGATATACATACAGCGGACAGGGAACTCCGAAATATTAAGCTCCATGATTGGACAATAAGTCATTAGGCCTACTACAGGAGTCATTCATTTCGGAATGTATGACTTGTTTTATCAATCATGACATTGCTGCAATGTACACACCTTCCACCTTCCACTTTCATGGGCACCTATTCTTTCATCTGTGAAGTTAAATTAGGTGCTCCGTTATTGACTTATATAGAACTATAGCAAGTGTCAGATCGACGAAATGAAATATTTGCCGGAGGGAGAGCTTGATGAACTGATACGATACTAATGGGCTTAGATAGGGGAAATTGCCACCGTGTTTGGCACACTTTATCACCAAAATCGAGTATACAGCCCATAATATCATCAATTGCCAACATTCTCACCCGGCTAGCTTCAAATTAACCTCCTTTATGGAGTGGAAAATTAATTTTGTTTAGAAATAAAACAGTTTTTGATTTTCTCACAACATACCAGATTGATTGTTAATGATTGGATTTATCAAAGGTCAAAGTTATAAAAGATGTCATTTGTTTATATACAATACGCAATATCTAAGCTTATTTGTAATTAATGGATTCTGTACCTGTATTAAGTTTACATTTAGATACCTTCAAGGTACTGTAGATTTTCCGATTAGAACAATCAAATTTAGACAACTTCTATAAGTGTCAAGTAGGCTGTGATATTAAAGTAAGAATATCATAAGCAATGCTCATTGAACAGAGTGTCCACCTCCTATAACTCCCAAGTATACAGCCACACCAAAAGAGGATACAAACAGGAACCCCTAATATTTCATGAAATGACAGGCGATAACTAGAATTAATTATTTGAGACTTTAGTAACATATCAACATAGACATAAATAGTACTGACATATAATATACAGTATATATAGTATTTTAACGTCTCTGATATCAACAATTATTTGTCGATTATCTTTGGGATAATCCCCTTCTTTGACACATGTCCAAAGATGTAATTAATGTGTTATCATGAACTATATGATTGTTGTTCATTCAACACTATACTGCACAAATGTAGGATAATAAAGTCTTCTATAACCCTTTAATAAATGGACAGCCTTAACGTGCCCTTATCAAAGAACTCTAGATTATCTTGTCAAAACAAATGCATTTGCAGACATCTTTGTAAATATTGGCACAAAAATAACCATTCATGAATGTTGTCACGGCGCCCTAAGTTAAATATTTCTCAAATCAATCGTCAAATCTCTTAATGTACATGTGTGTATATACAAATACATATTTCATATTATAGTTGTTCCTTACCTAGCTAGCGAGTGACATGAGTCGACCTTAACCCCGAAGATAAATCTATATTAGTTTCTTATCTAAATATCGTTCGAATCAAAAGTAAAGATATTGTAAATCAAATATTTTTTATGAATGAGCATTTGGATGTTCACTAATATAAAAGACACCTTTTTTCTTCTTTCAAGTCCTCTTAAGATGACCTCAAATATTATCAATTCACTGTCACCGGCCATGGATAACACTGTCGTTAATACTTATACGATTTTGATTAATTACATTTATACCTGTTAAGGTGAATAGAAACTGTACAGTGACATATATCTCTCTACAGGATAAGTATTATATTGTCATATTCTTGTGGACATCAAAGGATGCCTTTTGTGCTTGTAAGAGCAAAATTAATCTGGCGACAGAATCATGTCTTTGAAAGATAGAATACGTTGTTCTAACAGCATTGACCATAATACCCTTACAAGTGAATGCCTCTCTGAGATTATCCGGACAACACAGAAATTCATAATTCATATTTTATAATAAATGATAGCTTGATGTACACGACTGTGAGTCTTGAAACAGGAGCACCACTGAGAGTACTTATTTATAAAATAAGAAAACTTTAGTCTGGTCCTGCAGTTAAATCAATATTTTCTTTTTTAATCAGAGCATATATTTTTTCTTTATATAATAATAAGTTATAACAATGCAAGTAAGACACTTATACCCATTGACTTATCGACCCCATAGGATATATCGATGACTTCTAGTCCTTTGACTCTTAGACCCCTTTAAGATGACTTTTCAACCACTAGTCTACTGACTAAGACATTTCGGGCCCCTGTTTCAAACGTTGGACTTTAAAAGAACCGAAATTATATTTTTGAAATATTATTAATAATAATAAAAGCAAGGTACAAAAGTATGAGGATTCGATGAAATTTAAAACAGTTTAAGATAACCTTATTTTCTTGCTGTATATACCTAATTTGAACGTATTTTCAACGCATTCCTTAGTTGTGCACTGCGAGATGAACTCTAAAATTGATGTTTCTTTCAATAATAAGCAGCGTCGCTCAAGAATCGAACAAAAGATCGAAGTCGGTTATTGCTACAAAATTACTGGTTTTCAATCTTTATTGCGCTGGACAAAACGGATTTCCGCCAAAGGACTATTTGCTAATGTAACATGTCTCGGCTCGAATGTAGCGTAAAAGAATGATGTCTACTAAACATGCGATATTCAGACCCCCCCCCCCCCCAAACCACCACTGTCTGCACACTCTTACGAAATTCACGAGTGATTCTTTTTCATGCTAAATTAATTTATCCATACTACATAAAGTTGATGCGCAGAAAGGGTGCAGGGAAGACATCAAAATTAATGTCGTATGCATCGCTATACATAGAATACATAGAAACGATTAGAACAACATAATTATATGAAGATGCAATGCTTATTAAAATGTGTTGATTTTTGTGTTATAAACTTCGAAATTAAAACTTAAGCAATTTAATATTTCGTGCAATGAATTGTATCGAAGGTTCACCTCGACTTGATATATGCCATGTAACCCCCTCCAGGTAATAGAAAATGCAAAATAAAGTTCTTACAGGGTGTCAAGCAAAACGAGATAAAGAACAAAAAGGAGTACTGATCTTGTCATTATTTCAGAATGTTAAATAAGTCACCATGACAAAAACAGAGTGGTCCGATTAGGACCAACATAGAAATGTCGTCCTCTGTAGATATTAACTTATAAATTGCTGGGTTTCAAGCTGAGAAATGTTTTGAAGGGAGGCGAAAAATAGGGAACACACTACCTTTTAAAACAACAGTCTTGTTAATTTAAAGTATATTATATGTCTCATATTAAAGTGTTATTAATCAGATTTTTACTCTATACCCATAGCAACATAATGAAAATGTATTATATGCTATACTGCGTAACAGATGTAAAAAAAGTCGCCTCTTACTATCAGTATTATTGTACTTTTATGGTTCTTCTAATATTTAAGTGTTGGCGCTGGGGACCTTGAGAGATGTTGCACTTCTCATGTACAAAACCAATAGCAATATACAATTGTCATATGTGTATTTATATTTGTAATCATTGCCCTCGATGGATATCACCTTTCTAAATTTTTACCCGGTTGTCTTATTGAATATTTTAAGCTTCTAATTTAAACTATGAATAGAATTTCAGATAATCTCTCTTATTGACAAGTGTCCTCCAAAAGTAGAAACAAACTTATTGAAAATATCCTTATACAAAGTAATTAAAGATGATAATGGTCGGGCCACTTGAAGGAATACGTTGCATAGTGTTAAGAATGGAAAACAAACATTACGGTGTTTAGGTAAACTTTGGGTAAAGAGGTCACGAAATATTTCGGGTAATGCGGTAACCCATTGACCATTGCGTACCATATTACCTTCTACAATAATGAGAAAAATAATTGAGTCTGAAGGACCACACATGTAATCTTGCGGTGACAATTGCGTTATATGTTGTGAACATGGAAATGATTGGATTTTACTGTTATTTAAAAGTACATGCCTAAAAAGTACAGTTTTCTATCAGCTATTTCAGCGATAATGATTTGCTATATTGACATTCATTGTGCGTATTTAAAAAGAAAGCGAACTGTTCGGACCAAACATACGTTGTACTCAACATTTGACACACAATATTGCTAGAAGTCAACAGGTTCACGGCATTCTAACCCTTTCCACATCCAATACTTATAAAATGGAAAAAGTAATCAGAATTGAACAAAAAAGATAGATTAGATAATTTGTTTCTAACAAACAATATACAATTACACCTTTGTACTTTGTAATTTTACCTATGAAAGACCGCGAGTCTTAATTAAAACCTAGTTACAGGGTATAGGTTTTCATAAATTGATCGTTTTTGTTCAATAAATTGACAAAATCGACATTGGATAGGCTACTATTATTACATTGCCCTTTCATTTTATGAATGGGTAAAACTATTTCTCAATAATTGTGGAAAATGCTTTTGTCGGATCACATTGCATCAAGTACATTGACCCAAAGGTTTTGTATTGGGTCAGCAACGTTTCAGGATATAATTATGCACTTTTTCATACATTCATTCGTGTCCAATCAATCACAATGGAATATTCTATCCTATTTGTAGGTTTTAAGAGAAGCATTATCAAGCTTGGTAATTATAAATTGTTACCTTTAGTACACTGACCCGATGGTTTTCGTTAAGAATGCGAGCTAAAGTTAGTACTATTTGATGAGGGTCTGACTTTTCCGTCTTCCGTGCAGATTCTGTTAACATTTCAGTTCCACATACATGCTCATCATACGGAATTCTAAATTGTTTATTAAAAAAAAAACTTTGTCGAACATGCAGTATATTTTACTCTACCGGTCGGCAATAAATTAAATTGAGAAAAACCAGTTAATGTCAGTTATTTTTTAATATATGTACATTATTTTATGTCCCAGATATATATACATGTATTTATTTGGAAGGAAATATAAGCTTCCTGAATCTCATTTCTGTTTATAAATTACAGATAAGACGTTCAAATCGAACGGAAATATGAAAAAAATACAAAATAGATTCTAAATTAAAACTACATCAAAACCATAAAGGTACAATTCGGTAATATAAACCTATGTTAAAAAATAATAAGCCTTTTTTAAAATGAGAAGGAAGAAGAATTTACAACCTGTTTACTTTCGTTATCCTCAAAGTGCTATAAGGCCAAGAGACTATCACAAATCAAACAATTTTTCAATCACTATAAACAGTAACACTTCACAGTTTTCAAATTAACTAGACACAGTAAGGTATGCTACCCCACTGCGCTTTGATAGATGATAAAAACCGGAGCGTATGATAATGTAAGTGTCCCTACTGCGATAAGTAAGAATATCTTTAACGCTGATGGATATATCTATATTGTAAAGATTAAAATTGCATAAAGTACAAAAATATGGATGAATGTTATTGAATTTGGTGTGAGATTTTTCCCCATCGTAACTATGGCAATCGAGCATATGATTTAAATTGAATTTCATACAGAATAAACATGTTATAGAATCTATTTTTCCATTAAACTAGGGTATGTACTAGTAGTTTTAGAATATTTTTTTTTAACTATACTCGTGACATAATGTATATCCAAGTTATTATAAATGCTTATCACGCGGCGCATGCGTTCATGACGTATACAACAAAAACCTATCTCCATTGCTTAATTTATGCAAACATGTCCAAAAGCATTTTGGTGACCAAAAGCATTATGGTTCACGGAAATGTGCATCGGTTAGACAGATATATTTATCTCCAGTAAAACAAATAAACTCAAATATGAGGGCGCCAATTTTTAGGAGTGTTACAATTGTTTACATGAAGATTAATAAATAAAAATCGAAATGCTATTCGAACCTTATATAGTTCCCGACAGTTACTTTTTTTAAAGAATTTTTTGTTGTCGTTTAAGGTGTGTCAAACATCTTAACATATCAGTGAAGATAGTCTCACAACACCATACAACCACACAATGTTGATCCGTAATGATGTAAATCATACACCCAAACGCTTGTCCGGTCAATTCTTGGGAAATCAGCACCACAAGATTATTATAGCCAAATTTCGTGCTTGATAAACGAGTGCAATACAAGAGTACAATTTAAGACTGACATGTCAACAAACAAAAGCGGTTCCTAATATTTTCTCAGCGTACATATTGAATAACTATTAATCTTGTTACCGTAAGTTTCATGTATTTTTTTAACCTTATCATAACAAAATTAACCATGTGAAATTTGCATTTTAAAGTAGTCTTTAACGACTTGCAATTGCAAGATTTCAATAGCTTTACATTGAAGTATTGGAATAAGTTGGCGTAATATATGAGCTGATCCTTTGAGAGCTTTGAACGTATATCTATCTTTTAAGGTTTATGAAAATCAATGTAGCAATACATAAGTAAAATTTTTGTCTTTCCATTCGTACGGGGTGAACAATCACTCATTCCGCAACATTAAAATAAAGTTCCGTGGACCTCTGTTCAACAAAAGTAAATGGCAATAGAAACTGCATCGAATTTGCGCTTGTCTCGATATTAATAAACCAAAACAAACTTGCACTTATGTCGAGCTACGACTTTTTCATTCTGAATTTGAGAAATTATTGATAGTTTTTAGTTTATTTGAAATTTACGATGCAGTTTGGTCCTTTATTCTTTTCGTTTATGGTAAAGTATACTTTGCAGTTCAATTTACATAGTAAATTTTATATGCATCTTTTAGCGTGTGCATTTAGTCAACACAATTAAACAATTTGTGAGAGTTTTAATGCGTTTTACAGGTGTTGGTTGCAATTTATGCCTGACATAACTTGTCCTATACAGAATCTATTAAATATATGTTAATGTATGCTATTTGTTAGTTGTTTATTAACTCTTCTGTAGTTAAACTCAACGTGTTCGTAACTGTTTTAAGCGTTAAGTACTTCTAAGAATTGTGATCATCAGAGCTTTATGTGAATATTGGCCAAATAAATGACTGTATACATGTATATAAAGTCACTCAAGGGTTTGTAATACTTTGTGAATAAAGTTATCATTGTTATTACATGTATTTGCATAATTATATTGCCTTTGACTTTCTTATTTTTATTCGACCAATCTTTTCTTTTAAACTGTTCTAAGCTGGTGTCTTTTTAAAGGCATATTACACATTAGAAACGAATACATGTTTCAATCTTCAGAGCGTGTAAACATGAGTTTTATAACCTTTAAATAACGGTTTTAGAGCATGTAAGTTGCTTTTGACACGAGGAAACTAACTTTGAATGATAAAGGTAGAGAAATGTATACAATGTATACAAAATAGTATTCTGACATCCATAATCACTTAAATAATATTAATTGACAAATACGAATATAGCAAAAGGTGGTAATGAGTAACTTTTTGTAATTCTTTAGACATCAAAAATGAATAGCTTTTAAGAAAAAGAAATTAATGCATTTCTGGTGCATAATGGGCCTTTAAATGGAATGAAACTGATTTAGGAAGCAAAGTGTATAGCCTTTCTCAGAATTAAACAATTTCCTAACAATAAAAGTTTTTTTCTTTACTATAAAGATATACAGTATAAGTAAAATTGAAACATCATTCCTTAAATTTTTATATTTTTTAAACACGAGCTAAATGTTATGATAATGTTATACTTCTTTCACATTCAATGTACCTTATGAGCATTATCTATCAAAACGGGTTTAACTGAGCTTTGTTTGTTTGTTTTTGCTGTTTCTTTGTTTTTTACATGATAGGACTGAAAATGTTTTTCGAGAACAATGTTCTATTTGATGTAGGTCTATACCAATAACTTATATGAAAATATTTCAGATCATTCATCCTCTCTGTTTTTTTCTCCAGAAAAATTATCCCAATTGTGAAAAATGACCTAAAATTGATAAGCGTTGCAACGCTTTTTTAATAATCGCACAAAAATACGATTTTCAATTTATTTCTGATTATATTGTTCACAATGCATGTTGTAAAGTATAAAATTGAGTTGTGAATTTGTATGCACATGTATTGTGGATAAGAGTAAAACACAGGATACAAACATAATTGGATGAAACGTGTGATACTTTGTGTTAATGTATGTTCATAGTTTTAGGTAGATCTAGATAGGTACATCCTTACTGTTAAGCATAATTATATTTTTTCACCTTTCATTTATTCATCTACGTTTTCTATATTACTGAACGTCCAATTTTGTTCTGTTTGTAGACACAGAGGGCGTCCACTTAAAGTATAAAGTATTGGCTTTGTTTCAAAAAAATTATTTAAAATCTGATATAAACTTTGACAAAGTAACAGGGTACCTACTGTGTCAAGACCTCTTTAAAATTCTTGTTTCATACCCACTTGAAGCTCTTGACTTCTGGTGAGATAACGCCATAAATCTCCCGTAAATGATACACGATATCTGTAATGACTGTTCAAGTATCTACGTTGACACCAGCCTCTCAATAATTTCTGTCAAACTTCTGAAAACTACTATAAGATGGCCGATAGTTGAAGCTAGGGTATCGCTTGTGCAACTTTGTAAAAATGTCCATCTAAAAAACTGTTCTAATTTAACATGAAAAATTAACTACAAATAACCATGACCTCCCTCACTGTTATATTACATATCATATCATTTACAATGAGAGGAATGTTATATTATATTTAAAGGGACTCTACTGATGTTTTAAGACGTGATGGGACTGAGAATATTTTCCCGAGATTTGTGTACAACAAATTGATATAGTTGATGAAAAGATTACTTAACAACTTGCTGCAAATTTCCTGCTCATTTCCTCATCCATTTTTTTTCTTCAAAATATAATTTTAATGACCCAAACATGAAAAGCGTTTCAACGCTTTCCCCTCAAATCCGTCTACGAATTGTAAAAAAAAATCAAATGTTATCCTTTGCAAGATTTTATTTTAAGCGCTTCACTTGATATCTGTAAGTTTTTTAATTTTTATATTTTCAGAACTTTGAACCGCAGTAGAGTTCCTTTAATATCATAAACGTTTTACATTACTGAACAAGACATATTTCTGTTGTCATTGGACTTTCTGGAAGACAGTCCGCTGCAAGTGTTGGTCTTACTGTTCCGTGGGTTCGTGATACTTATCAGTAACCCAGATCACAGATGGAATGCATTCTTGTGTACATGTATTTTATAATTGATTAAATTTGACACAGGTTAATATACTACGGACTATTTTGATGAAAAATGAATTACACTTTCTTTGAATGCTCAAGACTTAAGCAATGTATTTGATGCATTGAAGAAGTGTAAGGCTTTAACTTACAAAAAGAAGCATGCCTTCACGTAATGGCCCGTTATTGGCGTTGTATTAAAACACTCGTATGTCTGAACACATCTGCGGATGATTCTAAATTCAAAATTTCACCATTTTTGTGTTTAAATGTTGAATTCTGCTTAAGCCGGTTAAGGGGCGTGTAACTTGCACTTTCCAGTACCGTCCATGAACAGGCTCAATCAAACCGAGCCTGCAACATTTTACAATTTTGCCGTGTTGGGTTCTGTTTTTTTCTATTTAAAACTTGACTAAGTGGGCAGCTTTACGGCGCTACGCGCTGTGCTGAGACCTCTTCATTTGTTGTTTTGCTTAAAAAAAAACCACTTCAAAGCAGTAGTAACCGTAAACACGTATGTCGAACAGATTGTGTTGACCGGTGCGAACAAATCATGCTTTCCAAATAATGTTACAATTTTCAACAATCGGTCGAGTCCTCAACTGAAGGACTGATCACTTTTATTGAATTTTACCATTTGACAAAACTTCTGTCCTGTATAATAGAAGATGGATCCAAATTGAAGAAATAGACAAAATGGATTGCTCAATACATATCCTCTTTATTTTCTACAAAATTCTTGGGCTCTGACAACTTAGCAAATGGTCCTATATTCTTGTATCCCTTTGGAAGGCAATTCAAACTCTTCATATGTGTCATGAGTCTATGAGTGACATTGTTTAGAAATGTATTGAGACTATCATCACAGCGTTCTCAACAATAGAATGCTTCGCACCTTTAAAGTTTCGTATTACAGTCAAATTGAAGTCAAAGTATAGACAGGCAGTGAATAATGTAGTCAAATAGGGACTAGGTGATTTCTCGAATTACTTGATAACGAGGTAGGCGGGAACACTACGTCTGCTTTGACAAAAACATACGTAATTACGTTAAACGTGCACACAATAATGTTGAGGGTGACTAGAAGGTCAATATGGCTTTTAAAGAGGATTACACACATTGTGTGTTTGTTAGACAGGAATCCTATAAAAGTAAAAAATTTCCAATACACATGTAGATCTCTTTATACATTCATTGAAATATAAACAATAGAAATTTCTTTTCTTTCCAAGTTTGTCTTCTTATTTTGTGAACAAGATCATAGCTATTACAGGACAACAAATTTAACACTGTTGCGCTAAAAAAGCATTTTACCTACAAGGGGAAGTTAGCAATGACAAAGATGATGTTTAAAGTAAGTGCACAATACGTAATGTCAAGAGTGTAATACCTAACAAAATGAATTTCAAATCAGTATGCCTGTATCTAAATTTACCAACTTAGTTTTCCTTAATATTTATTATCATTTGGTAAACAAAAGCTTAGTAATTCAAGTTATTTCATCGGAGATGTGGCAAGAACCAGTTGCATGCGCAAATGAAAAAGGAATTGCGTACTTTTGATACTTTCTCAAGTCACTATTGTGTCTTGTTGTTAAAAGAACTATATTGCTCTAAATTTGGAACTGTCTAGCATATGTCAGTTTTAGGGATCAAAATACTGAGAGCTGAATAGAAAATAGTATGTTATATAATATAGTAAGACTACGATGACGGACTATCCGGGTTAACTATATCACAGTGTGAGAAAAACCCTCGGAATACCGTACCGCGGCTCTACCGACTGAGCTATCCGGCCGCTTACACATCTTCTCCCCTAAATAGAGAACAGTTCTGAACCGTGACAACTGTATAGGTCTGTGTTTCCGGCCGTGTTCTTTCACATTTTTACTGTTGTATTACATTTCAGCTAGTTGAACGCAATCGAAAAACACCGTCAAAATAGGACTTTTCATGACAATACAAAACTTTAGTTGACGTCATATGACGTCACAAACGTTTCCTCACTATTGGCAATGACGTTTTGATGTAAGTGACTACAATGAGAGTGTAAACGATTAAATGGATGGCTCAGAAAGCCGATACATTACAGCGACTGTTATGGTCAGGTGAATATAAAATACTCGAA
This sequence comes from Ruditapes philippinarum, assembly GCF_026571515.1. NCBI lineage: Eukaryota > Metazoa > Mollusca > Bivalvia > Venerida > Veneridae > Ruditapes > Ruditapes philippinarum. The sequence goes on along the minus strand of NW_026858396.1, from coordinate 34,564 downwards.
GATGAAGTGCTTGCAGAGGGGGAGTTTCTTGAGTTTGAAACAGATCATGTGCGCAGGTAAATATGTAATTATACACATAAACATAGCTACATTGCAAACCCTCATGATAAAATTTTAGGAAAATGTTCACAAAGTTATTTGTTCATCGAGTGGTTATTGTTTGAAAACATTTTGTCTTTGTTTTTTTGCGAGTTTCTTTGTTTAGTGTAGAGGGGCGGGTCGGCGCAGGAATTCGCAAATCACTTAACAATTTATCTAAGAGGACATGCTCTTCAAGAAAATACATGTATATACTTTGAAAATAAGAAACATAATTTCATTCGGCTCTGCATACATTGCTTATTAATATTAAGGAAGATGAACGAGGTGCGAAAGGGTGTCACTTTAAAACAGATTTGAGAATTTCAGAAGTCCTTTCAGCGGTCATTCGTAATTTTCCAATCATATTTGTTTGTTGCATTTTCGAAAAATATTGTTGCATGATTTATCACATACCTAAAATAAAGACTGTATAAAGACTTAGTGCAAAAGAATAATTTTTCATTGAGGAGCCTATTAATGCTAACATTCAGCGGTGTCTATAACGAAAATGACCTCACTTCAAGACATATGCACGGCCCTGCAATACCGTTTTTGTCACAAATTCGGCACGGGTATGTGATAAAAAAATTCATCCGGTGGAAACGTATTTGTGCATGTGATACATGCATTCATTAGTTGTGACAAAATATGTACATTTACAAGTATATAATACATATAGATCAAAAAAGCTTTATGAAAACGAACATACGAATAATATTAATTGGATATATTATTTATATGGGTAATTTTCATTCCAGACTAGTACTTCTCGGAATGACAGCAAACAATTTAATCATCGCAAAAAGACACATTACAAATTATAAACATGATCCAGAAGTTTATTACCTTACTGATGTTGACCTTGATCTAGACGGCCTTGAAGTGTCTTCTGTTTTGCCAGTATGTCTGATTGGATTGGATAGTTCATGTTATAGATATGAACTTATTATACGTGTTTTGGAGAGGACAAGGTACGTTTTAATTTGTTTTACTTTTGATTGCTTAAGCCAATTCAAAGTTACACAGACCTCACGTTCCATTTAACGGTAAGTTAGATTTCTTCAGTAGAACCACTGACCTTCCATAAAATAGTAAAATATCTTATAAGCCACTAATAGACAGATGACATATGAGCCGCGTCACGACAAAACCAACATAATGGGCTTGCGACCAGCATGGATCCAGACCAGCCTGCGCATCCGCGCAGTCTGATCAGGATCCATGTTGTTCGCTATCAGTTTCGCTACTTGTAATAGGGTTGGTAAGCGAACAGCATGGATCCTGATCAGACTGCGCGGATGCGCAGGCTGGTCTGGATCCATGCTGGTCGCAAACCCATTATGTTGGTTTTGTCATGACGCGGCTCATAATTATGTATTTGTTGATTATGATGGAGTTATTTTTGTTATATTTTTTGGCAATATTATTCAGGTATTACGAGCTCACAAACACGCACATCAATGGGGATATAGAACAAACCTGGAAAGCATGGTTAGAGCGCATTCTTTACTTAAAAGAAGATCCTGACGGTTACATCAGGGCACAGTGTGAACAATATGAAATTCCATATCCGGATTACTACGTCATATACGAAAAATCGCCTGTTGAACCTGCAGACGACACTTTGATTTGGAAATTACTAGATCTAGACGCTGTTGAAATGTTAGAAACAGCGTTAAAAAAGAGACAGATTTTACCAGAGAAAAGGGCTAACAAGAAATCTGTTAAAGAGTGGAGAAAGAATTCTGACCAGAAATGTTTTTGTTGATTAAGGAGATTAGAAATAAAAAGGGTAAAACGGTATTGTTTTTAATCCAATTTTTTAAAATTCGGCCTGTTTTCAATTAGTTATACAAAGGAGAACCACCGACCTTTCATGTATGCAACAGATTTTTAACAGGTCACATTTTCTTGTCAAGTTAATCCTGAACTATTACATGAAAGAAGTTTAATTCTGATTGGCTGCTAAGTACGGAATGCCGTTAGGGCCATCGCCTATGAATGTGTTGATCTAAAACGCGATAGTCGATAGTACGATGGTGAAAACGCGAAATCACGAAACTACGATGGTGAAAACGCGAAAGCACGATGATGAAGCCGCGACAGTACGATACTACGATGATGAAAACGCGATAAACTATCGTGTTTTCACCATCGTATACTCTCCTGCGCATCGGTCGAATGTTTCACAATCGCTCACTTCTTACCTCTGCTAAAATTGTAGGTTCAGAGCGATATTTCTATTTTTAGACAGGAAAATCCGTGTCTACACTTCAGCCAATCAGTGACTAGCTTACGAATTGTCACATACCTGAATTTGACGGACCGTAATGTAAACAATGCGTGTTCATTTGTACTTTACTTAAAATTGTTTATTTTAAACGACCAAAATGGTAAATTCGCGATGATATATTATTTATAGATAGTCAATTGTAATGGAATCTACGTAAACGGTAGCTCAATACGAATAATGGTCCGCATGCATATTCTGGCTGCAAGAAAGTCCACGTCAGGCCGTTAAAATTAGTTTTCTTATATTTTCTCAGATGACCAGAAGCATTTCGACAGTAACTCAACCAATCCCTCGAAAAACAGAGCCATTCTTATAAATATGTATGAATAAAGCGGAAGAAGTTATCACATGCTATTGTAACATTACACCAGGTGTACACTATGCACAAAAAGTAATTTAAAAATTATTAATTTGACTGATCTTATATAGAACACTACATACAAAGTCAGTATCATCTAGCTTTAATGATGGCCATTTAAGAATATCCAAGATCATATTTGACGTACTTTCATACCCTGTGTTTTTTCCATGGATGGGCAGGTTTTGTACAGTCATGATATATACATGTATGTGCAAAATGACATATATATAGGCTACTACATGCAGATATGTGCAAAGTCAACCAACACTATTTTAAACATCAATAGTAAAACTGCATTGGTTACTCATTTGAAATTCAGCTATTCTACTTAATAATATTGTAGTCAATCAGGAGACTACCACAGCAACCACAAGCTTGTCCATTAATATCAACAAGGGCTGTCAATAGAACAGTTGTTCTATTTAACTATTCTCAGAACTTGATTGAAAATGTTTGAATTAACTAAGGAATATATCATTTATATACATATGATCAAGTCTTGCAATTCTATTTATGTTCACAAGTTATGAACCTTTGACAGTGACCTCCAAGGTATACTATTATTAAGTTTCGGGGCGTCTGTGGCCGAGTGGTTAAGGTCGTTGACTTCAACCCACTTTCCCCTCACCGCTGTGGGTTCGAATCCCGACAGGGACTTTGGATTATTTCATATGAGGAAGCTATCCAGCTAGCTTACGGAACGTTGGTGGTTCTACTCAGGTGCCCGTTCGTGCCTGAAATAATGCACGGAAGGGCACCTGAGGTCTTCCTCCACCAGTAAAGCCGGAATGTTGCGATATGACCTATACTGTGTCGATGTGACGTAAAACCCAAAACAAACATACAAATTAAGTTTCAAGATTAATTTTGCAGGCAAAACTTTAACCTGTATTAAATCAGAAGTTTAGAGGGTCATACTTCTGTCAAAATCCATGCTAGAGTTACTGGCCTTGGAAAGTGACCATTTTTATGATCCCAAAAAGTGTGCAAAGTCTTTTACACATGAAATAATGCAGATTTCAAACCAAGGTGAAGTGCAAGCCATTAGTTGCACGAAAAACTTTAAGATGTTACACTGATGAAGAATTCCAGGTGTAAAGGATAGCCCCATTTTTCTTCAAATAGTTTAGCTAAAAATAATAACTGCACTGTAGATCATCAATGAATTTATTTCATACCTCTAAGTCTTGATTTTCAAAACAATGTGTATATGAAATTACAAATGCAATATTTTATTGATTTAACATACATGTATATCCACAGTCCTAAATATAATGTATCAAGGTTTGATCACATAAACATAACAAAAAAAGAGTACATAAGTTGGCTGTAAGGTCACTCAGAATCACAGGGATAAATTGACAAATATTTCTCTGCCTATGAAGTTAACATCCTAAGTCAATAGTAACAATAGAATAACAGCAAGATCAAACTTGACCAACACTAAATATAAATAGGTTGGTATAAGCTAGTTATTGAGTAGGCAATGCATATTTAATTTCAGGTTTTAAAGTACAATTTGTGTCTTCAGCACTGGTTTAATATTAAACTTTCTGAGTCAGATACCCAGTCATATTGTTACTATGTTCAGTGAAATCATGATTCCCATTCACATTGTTACATTGTACAGTGTTTACTAAATATGCATTAAATCAAAGCAAGAGCCTACAGATTATTATCTTATTTTGGTAAATCAATGGTAAATAATTTAACAAATTTCTTTTTCAAATTTGTTTTTATTTTAACCACAATAGTCATGTGACGCAGCATTACTTCAAATATAATCAGAAATAACTTACATGTAGACACTAAAGGTAAAGATCAGTTTTCATCTACTTGTACCAAGTAAAACTATTTTAGGATTTCTAAGCTTTATCAGCAAGTATTGTAAGCTAACTAATTAATAATTTCTTCAAATAATTGACATAGAAAATCATTCACAAGAAAAAAAACAAGAGGGCCATAATGGCCCTGAAGACGCTCACCTGTATATAGGCCCCCCGGGGCGAGGCCAATTTAAACCCAGGGGCTTTTATTTGAATCAAACTTGGTAGACACCCATTTGAAAGATGTTTCAAGATAAATATCTAAGTTCGAGCTCTTAATTTTTTTTTAAGTTTTTACTTTACACATTAAGGGAAAAACAATGACCCCTTCTGGGCAGGGCCAATTTTGTCCCCGAGCTTTTATTTGAACAAAATTTATTTGGTTAACACTCACTAGAAGATATTTCATGCTTAGTATAGAAATGCTGCAAAGTCTTATTATGTTGTCATGAATGACAAATATCCCATAAATAATTTCATGTAAAGCAAAACTGTAAGTTCAGACATATTACAAGTTGAATTAAAAAATCTAACTTAGGATCAGGAACCATATTCCTAAACAAAAATAATTATGCAGGATTTATGCAGCTTGTTTCTAATATGATATGATGCTTAATGTGAAACAAATGCCCCCAGTTCAAATGCAATCATTTACAATGTAATTATAACATTTCCTGCAGATCTACATTTATTCAAGACTGTGAAAAAATTAGACATATAACTCATTGTTAATTAATTAAAGGTGCTATCTCATTTAGGGTAACCAACAGTAATAACATAGATGCTGTAAATACCCCAAATATTCAAATTTATAAAGGGGATATCATTCACAAAATACTGGTGCCTGAATGTGGGCAGAAAATAAAGTCAACAAAATTCAACTTGTTACATCCTTAATGCATTACACAATATCTCACACAGTAAATTTTCAATGTTTCAGAAACAGCTAATTTTAAAAATTATTCAAAAAAATTACAAAATTGTAAAAGAAAAGATCTAAATTTCATGGAAAATGATGCCAGAATTTTAAACCTAAGTACAGCCATTTGATGTGAGTGTTGATAGGAAAACTAAAGATTCTGATTTAATATATAATTTAAATTGCACATGCACATGTATGTATTTCATATGACCAGTAAAAATTTCGCATCATTACATCTTTTTGATAAAGTCACAACTTGCAGCACCAAACATATGTAGTTTTCATGAAATATGTCACCATAAGGCTGTCGCCTTTCACAAAACTTAACATTTTGGGCAAAAATCTGGGCAAAAACCTTGACCTGAAATTACACATACTATAAAGTAATTAAAGCATTCCATGAGAAAGTGTTCCAACACAACTTTAAACTTAATCTCTATGTTGAATGCAGGTATCTGATCATATACTGATGATGGTCCATACTGTACAAGTATTGAAGTCTAACCATATTTCAACATTTTTGCAGTGGTGAAGACTTTTAAGACTGCTATTTGGCTCTGATTGATGATTTGATTTGATCTTTTGCTGTAGTAATATGTCACATAATTCTCCATCCGCAAATTTGATTTTAAAATAAATAAACAAGGTCAAAAATACAAATTTTTATCTTCTGTAAATGCATGTAAATCACATTATAAGTCTTTGTTCATAACATTTACTTCCCACTTAGTGACATTACAAGAGGCTTTCAGATCCACAGATACTTTGATCACTGATTTCTTCTATGTTTTATGCCTTGGAGTTCAACTGTACTATTTCTAATGGTTATTTTATACATGTACTTAGTACACAATGTTTACAGTATTTGGCACAATCTTGTTGGACTAGCTCTAGCTGTAAGTGCTAGCAAAGCTCTTCCAACCCCTGTGAACACTGGATGAAACACATCTTTCTGTTCTTTCATATACCCTAAAAAAACAAAAAGAAATTATGACATTTTTCCAATTATAATATGTAATATTAAGAATTGAACAGTATGAAAAACATCATTTATACAGTAACAATCCTGGTTCTTTAAAGAAAAATAACCAAACTTTATGTTAATAAATGTCAAGAATATATAGTCCACCTTAATTTCAGAAGAATGTGTTGACCATTAAACTATATACAGAAAATCTGTCAAAATGCAGAACACGCTTACTTTAAAACTTTATTTATTCAATAAAATTGCGGAAACTTAAAATTTGAAATTAAATCATCTCTAAAAGTATCTCCTTTGAGGCTACCTGTTTAATTTATACTTTCAATACCCATAAGCACCTTACATTTGGAAATAGTTAAATCCTCTAGCTATCATGGCCAAACTTTTAATAGTAACTTTTGTTTTTGAGGCAGCCTGTAATTATGTGAAAAGACAGATATTTGTGCAAACTATCAAAAAAATAGCCTAATTACTCCCCCAGGTGAACATCGCATGGCCAGGACTTACACTTTTTAATACCCCTGTTCCTCCTCTACAACCCAAAATCCTTAAACATCATCCAAACATCACAAAGTATTGACAAAAATAAATTTTATGAAAAAAAAAATTATGGCTCTAAAAATGAGCCGTGTCACGACAAAGACCAACATAATGGGTTTGCGACCAGCATGGATCCAGACCAGCATGCGCATCACCGGGCAGATCTGATCAGGAATCCATGCTGTTCGCTTTACAAACCTATAGCAAACAGCATGGATCCTAATCAGACTGCACGGATGCGCAGGCTGGTCTGGATCCATGCTGGTCGCAAACCCATTATGTTGGTTTTGTCGTGACGCAGCTCAAATTAATAATTTTTATAAAATTATAATAATACCACTGTATGAAATGATGGCTACTTAATTTTCTATATTCCAGTTTGAAATGAAAATCTTCAAATTTATGACATATTCATAGTATAAATATTTAGAAATAAGTTTTCCATATTACAATATGACAAATTGTCATTGACAATATATATATATACACATGTACATCACAAAATTATTTCATGCTGATTCAGTGATTTTCCCCAAATATAAATAAAGGTTATTTCCCCAAGTCAAAATAGGTATATTTTGATATATTTTCCCCTAAAAATGCTATTCCCCAGAAATGCACTGTGCACAGCCCATTCTCCATAAGCATGTCTTAACAACAGCTGACTTATATCAGGTACATGATACATGTACATCTTACTCACTGAAAGCGGTCCCTATATATAAGATAGTCTCGGCTATGTACCATGCATGTTAAATTGAAATGAAAATTTTATAAAATGTGTGTGTAAATTTATTATTTTGTTCTCAGATTCAAGAATTTGATTTCAGGATTTCACCCTTTATACTGCTATATTTTTCCCCTCAGGAAGCCACGGTGTTTAAACAAAAATCACTCTATACAAACATGTACATGTACTGTATTAATATTAACTTACAGTCAAACCTGTCTGTAGTGGCCAGTAAGGGAATTGAACTAAAAAAAAAATATGGACAGGTGACCACAACATCCAGGTTGACGTCACATGAATAAGTGTAATATGTATATTTATGTATAAAAAATGTATTAAGTACAATAAACTTTAAAAGCTTGCTTTAATATGATTTTTTTGGCAAAATGATCAGCAGCTTGTACTCATTCATTATATTTTATATATCACATATATTTATTTATTCATATTAAGATTATATTTAGTTTTGAAGCAAGTAAATAAAATTAATGTCAAAGTTCAGAAATGTTTAATGTTCAGGAGAGAAAATGTGCGAGCAGATGGATAGGGCTATTGGTAGGGCCATGGAAACATGTTTCAAATGTCCCTGGTTTGAGTCCCGATCAGGTTGCAATTTTTTCTCAACCTGTGACATTTGGTGCAGTCCAAAATTTAATGCACATTGCTCTGTTACATGAGAAAAACTTCAAGAGCTGAGAATCATGTATATCATGTTTCAGAACTGTTCCCAGTTGCACTGAGAAAATGTGAAAGCAGCAGTATATTTCAGTTGGTAGAGGGTCCAGTGTTAGACTGCATTTTTCTCACCCTATGACATGTACAGATGATGTAGCACTTGTCCACTAGTAACAATTAACAGATATTGTAAGACATGGGCACCTTTTTTGGGTGAATTTTCCTTATTTCTAGACATTTAATTATAATGTCATCAATGTTTTTTAATGTGTCGATACAGTATCCATTATTGATAGACAGAAATTTTGAGGAAAATATCAATGATACATCATTATTGTTTCTATCAATGAAATAAAATGTTGAGAAAAAAATTATACAAATAATCATGATAATACTGGGCTGAGTTGACACCTGCTTAGTTGATGCAAAGCTTATTTAACAATATAAAGGTTTCAACAAATAGAAAATAAGATAGAAAGTGGCTAGCCGTACGGCTAGACAAAAGTTCTTGCCGTATGTGGGTCATCATACATGTGAACTCTCCCACTTTTAGCGGGAGACTCCCACTTTCTGCAGCCATATTTTTAAAGATTTTTCTTAAAATAAGGGGTATATATTTTCACAAATTAAAGAAATCTCCCAATATTTGATGACAGAACTTCCTTTTTAAAAATTCTAAAATCTCCCTCTTTTTGAAGAAAAATCTCCCACTTGATCATCAAAAAAGTTCACAATTACGGGTCATATATGACACACTGTATTGTCTAGCAGTACGACTAGCCTTGCCACTTCCAAAAAGAAATCTTAGCTTCACACCCTTTGTACATATAATTAAAATTTGACATATAGAATTTAATGAAAAGCATGTTTCTTACTAGTCAAAAGTGAAAAGAACAATGAAAAACATACCATGACAGTGTGTACTTCGTCGAACAGAATACAGATATTTTCCTCTACGAATATCCCCATTTTCGCTGATCTATGTAAGTGGCAGAAATCTGTCTAATTCCCAAACTTGTTTCTCCATCACGGCATCAGCAAAATACCAAAACAAGAAACATGGCAATGCCACGAAACCAGGTTTTCAAAAATGTTGTTCTGATTCTATATAGTTTTTTTGGAAACAAAACCGCCGAATGAAAACGACTTTCATTAAAAATTGCGCTAAATTCCGAGATGGATTCAATGAGATCTTCAGGATGAAGTCAATTCAAGGTCAACATCATATAGAAATATACGCTTGCTCTAAAATTCTTCAAAAAGTTCAAATTTTTTAAAATTTTCAAGTTACAAAGTAGACATGAAATAATATATCATATCTTTTTTAAATTACCTCCAAAGATGATATGACCTTTGACTGCCAAATCAAGTTAAAATCATGTAAACAGGATTTTCAATGTTAATGTCACTGTGACCTTGACCTTGGAGCCAGCCATGCGGAACATGCGTTCTGCACGTCATCTTGATGTGGTAAACATTTGTCTGAAGTTTCATCAAAATTCTTCAAAGGGTTGAAGAGTTACAGAGCGGACAGGATTTTCAATGTTAATGTCACTGTGACCTTGACCTTGGAGCCAGCCATGCGGAACATGCGTTCTGCACGTCATCTTGATGTGGTAAACATTTGTCTGAAGTTTCATCAAAATTCTTCAAAGGGTTGAAGAGTAACAGAGCGGACACAATTTCGTTTGACGCCCGCCCGCCCATCCGCCCATCCGGATTTTCAATGTTAATGTCACTGTGACCTTGACCTTGGAGCCAGCCATGCGGAACATGCATTCTGCACGTCATCTTGATGTGGTAAACATTTGTCTGAAGTTTCATCAAAATTCTTCAAAGGGTTGAAGAGTTACAGAGCGGACAGGATTTTCAATGTTAATGTCACTGTGACCTTGACCTTGGAACCAGCCATGCGGAACATGCGTTCTGCACGTCATCTTGATGTGGTAAACATTTGTCTGAAGTTTCATCAAAATTCTTCAAAGGGTTGAAGAGTTACAGAGCGGACAGGATTTTCAATGTTAATGTCACTGTGACCTTGACCTTGGAGCCAGCCATGCGGAACATGCGTTCTGCACGTCATCTTGATGTGGTAAACATTTGTCTGAAGTTTCATCAAAATTCTTCAAAGGGTTGAAGAGTTACAGAGCGGACAGGATTTTCAATGTTAATGTCACTGTGACCTTGACCTTGGAGCCAGCCATGCGGAACATGCGTTCTGCACGTCATCTTGATGTGGTAAACATTTGTCTGAAGTTTCATCAAAATTCTTCAAAGGGTTGAAGAGTTACAGAGCGGACACAATTTCGTTTGACGCCCGCCCATCCGCCCAGCCGCCCATCCGCCCATCCGCCCGCCATACCCCAATCTAATAACCAGGATTTTCAAAATTGAAAACCTGGTTAACAATCACCAAGTTCACTAAATAAATATGTAAACCCTTGAAAACACAGAGACTTTCCCGATCATGTCTTTGCACACACAAAAGTGTCATTGTTCTGCTCAATGATACATTGTACCACTGCCTTTTGAAACGGTTTAATGGATCCATAATTGAAACGTTTTGCAAGCTTATCGAAAGTTGAATTGTTAACAGTCGCCATTTTGTTTACAAAATTTTGAGGAATTACCCGTCTATTTACAATTTTATACATACGTCATCTGTTTCAACCAATGAAAATGCGTATAAAGATTTTCGGGCGATTTGGATTTTGGAAAACTTTCATTGGTCGTTCAAAGTTCACTGTAAAGGTCAATATCATGAATCGGCGCGTTTTAAAGCAGCGGTCTGAAGTAACGGGCGTGTATTCAGTAAGCTGCGAAGGGAGCGTAACCATCGTACTGTCGCGTTTTCACCATCGTAGTTTCGTGATTTTGCGTTTTCATCATCGTACTGTCAAGTATCGCGTTTCAGATCAAACCATTCATAGGCGATGGCCCTAACGGCATTCCGGAATGCCGTTAGGGCCATCGCCTATGAATGTGTAAATCTGAAACGCGATAGTTGATAGTACGATGGTGAAAACACGAAATCACGAAACTACGATGGTGAAAACGCGATAGTACGATGATGAAAACGCGATAGTACGATGATGAAATCACGACAGTACGATGGTGAAAACGCGATAGTACGATGATGAAAACACGACAGTACGATGATGAAAACGCGATAGTACGATGATGAAAACACGACAGTACGATGTTGAAAACGTGAAATCACGAAACTACGATGGTGAAAACGCGACAGTACGATGGTGAAAACACGATAGTTTTTCGCATTTTCACCATCGTAGTTTCGTGATTTCGCGTTTTCACCATCATACTATCGCGTTTCAGATCAACACATTCATAGGAAATGGCCCTAACGGCATTCCGTAGCTAAGAGGTTATATTCAGTTGAAACTTACACTGGTGATTCTGTTAGTCTGCAATACCGACCAAACTGATATTGCATAGATGTCATCATCGACTATATAATAAAAAGCCCTGGCGCACAAATTGTTGGCCTTATTCTGTACGTAATGGTCTTGAACTGTTTAAAATATGGAAAAGTTCACGATGATTAATAAAAGAAAGAAAAGCAATCATTTAACCCCCCCACAATAAGTTTATGATGATTAATAATCAGTTGAAAACGTTGCAGGCTTTTCATGGACGGTAGTGGGTAATGCATAACTTTTGATCCCATCAGCCCCATAAGTTATTAAAAGTACCATCCGGATGTGTTCTCATATGGAGGTGGCCTTAGAACTGGAACCATCATGGAACAATTCCATTAAACGCGATCATATGCTTTCCAGGTAAAAGTTACTAATACGTTTGGTCAAGTCTGGCTATGCTAATGCTAGATATGACAAAAACGCTGCTAAGTCAATGAAATACAAGGACCGAACACGATTTTTACATAAAGATATTCAAGTTTGAAAATAAATGAGCCGCGTCACGACAAAACCAACATAATGGGTTTGCGACCAGCATGGATCCAGACCAGCCTGCGCATCCGCGCAGTCTGATCAGGATCCATGCTGTTCGCTTACAAACTCTATAACAAGTATAGAAACTGATAGCGAACAGCATGGATCCTGATTAGACTGCGCGGATGCCCAGGCTGGTCTGGATCCATGCTGGTCGCAAACCCATTATGTTGGTTTTGTCAAGACACGGCTCAAATATAAATGAAATACTGGAGAAAAAAGCACTCAGAAGTAAGACTTCTATCAAACTGTACTTACAGGTAATTGTATCATAACTCTGGAAACAGAAATTAAAACAAAAAGAAAATATTTTACAACTCAAATGATTTATTGTTCATGATTCATTTAACATATTAACATTATAAAATGATGACATAAACAGTAAACTATAACAACAATATGTAACAGGGATAACATTAAACTTTCAACTTTTGTCTCTTTTTTGTGTGCATCATGCAACTTGCAAACTGCTTAACAAACTAATAATTCAATAATTATATTTCATATGTAAAAGTGAGGGTAAATTTAAGAACATTAAATTTGATAGGTTTTTTTTCAAAACGTTTAATTTAATTCAATGGTTCATTACACAAAACACAGACAAATGTCAGTACCCTCCTAAAGTATAAAAAATGGTTTTAAATAAAATGTACTTAAAAATAGGTAAAAGAAGAATTTCTTCAAAAAAGGGAAAAATATCAAAGAATCTCCATGGAAACCAATAAAAGTAAAATAAAACCGTATGTTTCTGCAAACAAGAAAAGTTCCTGTTCAATAACACGTACAGCCAGACCATCATTCTGAGTAGCTGAATTTTTGTATGTATTTTAATAATGAATTTCCCTTTAACTTTGAATAAACTGTTCCAAGTTCAATGCATTTCAATTAATTTTAAAAATCCAGCAGGTTTAGGGGTAGATCAAGGTCTTTAAAATAGACAAAGAATTTGAAAGACCCTGATTAAATCAAAACAACAATGGACGGTGAAGTACACAAATATATACCCAGTGTTTTTTTTCTTTATATAACTACTACCCTAAAACGGTACTGTTCCCAATAGAAAATAGACATTAAAATTCCCAATTTCCAATGTTTAAATTCCCAAAATGGCTGTTCAAAATTGCCACATTAGGCCAAGTGATTTCTCTGAAATCATTTAAATACAATATTTTCATATAAATCACCACTCAATAGTTCTACCTGGACAGTGGAAGCTGTAAGCTATCTTTATTCATGATGACTAATCTTAATGGTAGCTGAAAAAATGCATGAAAAAAATCCCAATTTAATTCAAAATAACGCATTTTTTCCCCAATCATTCTGGTACTGGCACCATTCCCAAAGTAGAGAAAAAAAACGCTGATACAATATAAAAAAGATAAAGTTTTTACTTCTTTTTCATATTTACTCAGTATATTATTTTTTTGATAATACCCCTGGATGCACTCCTGTTGAAGTGATTTTTACAGACAAAAAAATTATGTCTTTTTAATTTTGATATTTTATTGTGGTAACCTTCAGATAATTTGGAATCCAAAAATATTCATTTTATTATTAAATATGATAATACATAGGAAGATCTATGCATGGTGTGTGTGTTTTTTTTTGGTTTGTTTTCTTTTGTTTTTTTTCATAAAAGATAATATAGTCAAGATAATTCAGAGAAAAAAGAAATCATCAAAACTTCAAAGAATTTTTCAAGATGTACAAGATTGGGACTTTCAAACTGTTTGTTATTGAGAAAAACCCATAATGAACCTCTATGAAATTTGCACAAAAAAAGAAGGAAAATCACTGGGCTACCTTATATAATAGTGCACCATTTACATCATTCACTAATGATTCATCTGTTAAATTATAACTAAAAAACTTGTACACCCAATCTAAATCATATATAAAATCTGTAAACACCCAGAAAATGGGATAATTGATGATGATCTTACGTATTTGCCAATTTTTCCTTCCTCTTTTTTTTTGCAATGCTTCAGTTAAACTTTAGCAAAATAAATCGAGACAGCAACAACAAAAAATTAAAAACGAAGAAAACAAAAAGAGAAATACTGGAGACAAATATATGTAGTGCAGTAATTATCAGAGTATTTACACCAAGCTGTTGAATGTTTTCTTTATATTATTGATGTTGCATAAAAGGCAGGAATGTATATTATAATCCTCTGAACAACAACAACAACAACATTGTATGTTTTTACACAATTTCACAACTGTAAAAAGCAAACAAATGCAGAATTAAAATAAAATTGGTAGATAGCATTTTTTTTTCAGAAGACCAAATGCAAAATCATAATTGTGACTATCAACATACCTTCCAATACAATGTATTTTAAAATTCTCTTGTAAGTTCTGAAGTTCTTTTACTTTATCTAAAATTGACTTATTCAATTATTCGAAATAAATTGGTAAAATAACACATGTAAGAAATTAATTAAATTTGTATGTTAGAAGTGATAGTAATGGTTTTCTCTTTGCAAAAAAAATCTACATATATGTTAATTTTTCCAAATTCAGAACATAAGTGGCAGGAAATAATATGTTTCAGTGACAGGTTTTATGTCAACATTACATTTGTGAAAGAAAATACCTAACAACAAAAATCACAAATCCTGGACATTGTAACCGGAAGCACAGAAATTGATCACATCTAACTGGTACTTGCCAAATTTAATGACCAAGCAGTTCAGAATCTCAAACCCCTCCCCCCTCATACACACCACAGTTAGAAAATTTAAAAAAAAATGGCCAGTTAATCATGCTTGGGAAATTAGCTTTTATGCCCATTATCCAATGAACAAGTTTGTTGATGCATAAATATTACACTGAAAGTATTGTTTACCTTGCTAAATTCATGAAATGAACTTGAACTGCTTTAAATTTTCTAAGTTGTCCATTATTCCAATATCAAAATGTTATACTGCAAAATCATTATTATTTGTGGGGCACTGGTTTTTGTGGATGGTCAATCACCCAATTTAAGATGCAACGAAATCTCTTTTCATCTGCTATTATTTTGCATCACATTATTTACATTTTACCTTTTGGTAAAATAGACAGTCTATGAATTTAATAAGCCACGAAAATGTAGTTTATGACAAAACCACATAATATAATGCCCACATAATTAAGTGAATTCACAGTAATTAACATCTAAGTAACAATCCCTCCAATAAAGAGTTTGATCAAATGCATCACTACTGTTGATAAAGCACTTAAAACTTGCCCAGTTTCCATTTTGTATCAGTCCATTATCAAGATAAAAATCAAGTTATTTAGCCACTACTGCCTAAAAAATAAATTTACTTAGCCATTTGAGCCTAAAAAATAGTTACTTAGCCATAAAGGCCTAAAAAATAAAGTTACTTTGCCATTAGAGCCTAAAAATTAATTTACTTTGCCATTAGAGCCTAAAAAATAAATTTACTTTGCCCTAAGAGCCTTAAAAATAAATTTACTTAGCTATTAGAGCCTAAAAAATAAAGTTACTTTGTCATTAGAGCCTAAAAAATAAATTTACTTTGCCATTTTAGCCTAAAAAATAAATTGACTTTGCCATGAGAGCCTAAAAAATAAAGTTATTTGCCATAAGAGCCTAAAAAATAAATTGACTTTGCCGATAGAGCCTAGAAAATAAATTTACTTTGCCATAAGAGCCTAAAAAATAGATTTACTTTGCCTTTAAAGCCTAAAAAATAAATTTACTTTTCCATGAGAGCCTAAAAAATAATGTTATTTTGCCATTAGAGCCTAGAAAATAAATTTAAGTTGCCATTAAAGCCTAAAAAATAGATTTACTTTGCCATTAGAGCCTAAAAAATAAATTTACTTTGCCATTATAGCCTAAAAATAATGTTATTTTGCCATTAGAGCCTAAAAAATAAAGTTATTTAGCCATAAAAGCCTAGAAAATAAATTAACTGTGCCATTAGAGCCTAAAAAATAGATTTACTTTGCCATTAGAGCCTAAAAAATAAAGTTACTTTGCCATGACAGCCTAAAATATAAAGTTATTTTGCCATTAGAGCCTAAAATTAAATTGACTTTGCTGTTAGAGCCTAAAAAATAAAGTTACTTTGCCATTGGAGCCTAAAAAATAAAGTTATTTAGCCATAAGAGCCTAGAAAATAAATTTACTTTGCCATTAGAGCCTAAAAAATAAATTTACTTTGCCATTAGAGCCTAAAAATAAAGTTATTTTGCCATTAGAGCCTAAAAAATAAATTTACTTTGCCATTAGAGCCTAAAAAATAAAGTTACTTTGCCATTAGAGCCTAAAAAATAGATTTATTTTGCCATTAGAACCTAAAAAATAAATTAACTTAGCCATTAGAGCCTAAAAATAGTTATTTTGCCATTAGAGCCATAAGATACTTATTTTGCCAATAGAGCCTAAAAACCACATTGTTACAAAAATCAATATGAAGTCAAGCACTGTAACAAGATAGTATATGACGATTCTTTCATCACATCTGCGGAACAATTTGACTCATTTGCTCGCTGTCTTCTAGTCTTTCACTGGAATCTCTTGAAAAATCCTGCAATCATTGTAATAATGTATAATATTACATTGTTTTTTTCTTCTTCCTTAAATGCAAGTTTATTGATGACAGTGGAAAACTTCATAAGAAAGTTCCAAAGTGAAAGTATATTTGTAAAAAGGAATTTTGTATAAAAAGAATTCACTATTTCGGTGTTAGCTTGGTGAAAATAACATCTTATAATATTTACACAAATAAATCATATTTGTAGGGTCCATTTAAGATTTAAAGCTGCGAAACAAACTCAAGAATTATACATAACCACACAAAAATATTAACATATACCAGTACAGTATAAGTTTATGTTCATCTACATCAAGATTACATGTACATGCATACTGAGATAGGTGACTCTGGAGATAAGACAGCTTCCTATATAATATGTATCTTTAATCTAAGAATTGTCTGAATCTTAAAGAATGAATTGCTGATAAGAAAAAGTAGATGTCAATGAAAAAAGAAGAAAACAATACCCCTTTCATAACATCATTTGGATAAAACACGCCCAGGTCTTCGTAGCCCTCGATATACTGAAACTCGTAATTTTTGTGTATCTCATCTGACAGGTCAAGAACGAGGCTCGGTACTTCCTGACTATCATCCTGATACTGTATGTTGTCAATGGCTGCAAATAGTATACAAAATAACGTACAAGATGTAAAAGATTTATTTTTTCTGCTATATATCAATAAAATACTACTTTTAACAATGAGATATGACCAGTATTACTTGCTGGGTATCACTCATTTTTGAGAAATCTTAATTAAACTATGTACAAAGCGTATAAACAACCTTTTAAACATCTTTTTAAATGTCATCCTGTTATTGCAAGAAAGGTTCAGGTTAAAATATAAAGGGTCCCTGAAGAAAGGTGCAGTGATTAGATAAGTAACACCTGCTTGCATTGTGGCTTGCATGACATGGTACAGTGATTTTGTTTATCTACTGTGATTGAGAAACTTGCTTATTCTTTTAAATGGCAAGATAGCTCAAAGTTAAGAAAAATTGCTCAATTATATTTTCCTAAAGTGAGGGTTATTGTATATGTCAGTTCATCTATTTCTGGACCAAGTCATAGTAATGGTCCTATAGGTCAGCTGACAGATTAAAATTTTATCCTATACAATCAATGAAAAAACATCAAGTCAGCACATACAGTTGACAAAGTGCATGATGGAGACAGGTTTTATTGTGAAGTATTTTTACCCATGTCTTTATAGCTTTACTACCATTGTGTAATGATTTAAGAATCAGTAATGTCACCATTTCATACAAAAAGTAACAAATAGACGTAGGAGTTGTCTTTTTCAAGACCTGCTTGTTAAAGGCCTTAATCACGTGTAAATGTTTGCCTACGCATTGTGTTTATTAGGTAGATAATCAGTCACATAGATTATGGTGTTGTTGAATAAATAAAGAGATATGGAGAATAATTTGTCTAATCCCTAAATGCTTTATCATCATACAGTAAGCAATATGAATGTAGTGCATATACTTGTATCAGTTAGACTCTTTATTCTCGGAAGGTTCTGAGCCAATTCCTTAAAGTACATGTACACTGTATATTATATGCCTTGATGGATTTTTTTCCCTTATTCTGTATCTTACCCAAATGCAGCAACAAATGTCTTGTGCCATATGACATTGTATATACATTATTGGCTGGACGATAAAAAAAATAAATTATAAAAATGTATAATTAACTGAAAGTCAGCTACTATAATCATACTGACTAAGGAGTTTTTAGGTGCCTAAGATTTTAATATATAAGAAAATATAAAGTGTATTCAAACCTGTATGTTCCTGGTGTAGAGGTTTCAGGTCAATACCAAGCAGATCTGCTGACAGGTCAATAGAATCATCTGACTGATCAAGGGAAGCAATCCTGGCGTAACGTGCACGATCCTCTGGTTCAAGATTATCCCACATATCAGCAATGGTTAAAGCCTTCTCGGAGGAACTGCAGCCAGGATCCATTAGTGCTGCATTGTGCTTGTGGAATAGAAGATAACTGAAAAGGGGAGGTAACAGAGTCAAGACAATGAAAATTGTTTAATTGCAATTGTCTCCCTTCTGTAGCAATTTTTTTTTAATAGGTGCATTACAAAATGCGCTACCATAAACTAACAAATTACAGTTTTTTATGAAGGGCTTTACTTCAATAATTTGTTAGAATCAAAAGGCACTTGTTAACATCTACTGACCTTCATCTTCGGCCCAATTATCTGTGACATACTAGCTTTTAGGAATACAAATATGAAATTATTTGAATTTCAAACAACAATAGCAACTCTTCAGTTTTTTTAAACAAACAACAACAAGGGGGACAATTTATCAAAAATCTTGATTGCAGCTATCTTACCCATCAAACTCCAGACAACTTTTATCTGTGGTAGGTACAGCTTGATCCTTGCTGCATCCATAGTCTCTGCAAATCAGAGAAATATCGTGTTTGAACAATTTGTAATTTAAAGGAACTCCATTGAGGTTTTACGACATGAAGGAACTGCAATTTTTTTAGACAATTATTTTTTAAGTCATGTGCGCCATTTGATGCAGGTTTTGGCTAATAACTTGTGTGCAAAATTTCTGAACAGCACTCACTCTGATTTCTCAGAATAATGTTTAGACCCAATGTTTATTGTGCAAAATGACCCAAAAATGAATAGCATTGCAACACTTGAAAGACACTCTAAGAATCATACTAAAAATTGATTTTGTTGGTAATTAATGTATTTTAATTGTAAGATAATTTAAATTTGGACTGTTCTAAATTCAAAGATTGGCAAATCAATTATGGTACACAAAGTCCAATATTTAAAGGATAACATGTTATTTAATTATTGAAGTCTGAAGATATTGCAGACTGATCACTTGTCTATGGAATCAAGTCTTTATACAGTCTGATAAAATTCTCTACTGAAACTAGTTCCCATTCAGCACTATGGTACCAGACTATGGGAACAAGAATTCTAGCAAGGGAACCAACATCCTGGTAGTCTGACAAGTCATTGTCAGCTACGTTGTCATGTACAGCCACTAAGTTTTAGCATTGTGATAAACAAGAGCCGGTTGAACCGGGTGATGCTCCCCGACTAGGATTTGGACACAGAAAAGTATATCTTTTGTAGTTTCAGAGTTATGTCTCAGACAAAGTTTAATAAAGTGTGATAATTCCAATCTTAGACAATGCAGAGTTACTGTTATTTGCACTGCACTTCTACTCAATTAGATCTATCTACCGACTAGCACGACACGTTGTCTAAATATGTTGATCATTTCTATGAAAACGTTGTAAAATCCGACTTCAAATAACCAAGTTATGGGCCGGACACAATTTTGCTTCAAGGTCATGCTGTGACCTTGACCTTCAAGGTAGCGACCCAAATGTTGCGCGCGACACATCGTCTCAATATGGTGATCATTTCTGTGAAAAAGTTGTAAAATCAAACTTCAAATAACGAAGTTACGGGCCACGGGCCGGACATGATTTTGCTTCAAGGTCATGCTGTGACCTTGACCTTTAAGGTAGCAACTCGAATGTTGCACGTGACACGCGTCTCAATAATTATGGTGATCATTTCTGTGAAAAAGTTGTAAAATCCAACTTCAAATAACCAAGTTATAGGCCTGACATGATTTTGCTGCAAGGTCATGCTGTGACCTTGACCTTGAAGGTAGAGACCCAAATTTGAGCGCGACACGTTGTCTCAATATGGTGATCATTTCTGTGAAAACGTTGTAAAATCCGACTTCAAATAACTAAGTTATGGGCCCAACACGATTTTGCTTCAAGGTCATGCTGTGACCTTGACCTTCATAGTAGCGACCAAAATATTGCGTGCGACAAATCGTCTCAATATGGTGATCATTTCTGTGAAATAGTTGTAAAATCCAACTTCAAATAACGATGATGTAGGCGGGACACGATTTTGCTGCAAGGTCATGCTGTGACCTTGACCTTCAAGGTAGCAACCAAAATGTTGTGCGCGACACGCCGTCTCAATATGGTGATCATTTCTGTGAAATAGTTGTAAAATCCGACTTCAAATAACAAAGTTATGGGCCGGACACGAATTCGGGATGTACGTACGTACTGACAGACTGACGGACGACCCGACGACTATATGCTCCCCCGAAATTTTTCGGGGAATATTATAAATGTTGTTAGAGTAACAATGAACAGTTTCATTTTCAAAGGACAGGCATGTCTTTTATACTTATCTAATTAGTAACATATAAAAGTTTACCTATCAAGTCTTCTACGGACCTTCATCTGTGAGGCACTACTCTTACCACTGTCACAACTAACCTCGTAACTAATAAAAATATAAAATATTTGTTTTTGAAATTATGAATCTAAATGGATAACCTTTTTCAATGATGTAAAGATTAAGCTTGTTTTTTTGCAGCATTCTTTTTCTGTATACAATAACCATCCTAAATTCAGTTTCCTTGACGTCATATGAAGAGTTGCTAAGAGATTGTTTTAGGTATTAATTCAGATACTCATACAGGACCATTTACAGGTGAGTCAGAGTCAAGTTGATTTGAGTCATATTGAGGCCTGTTAAAGGAATATAACATTATGACATTTTCAAGAAGTCCCTTCCCTGATTGTATAGGAAATATAAGAAATGTGTGACATTTAGAGAAGCTGACAATACTTACTAAACAACATCAGTGTTGTAAACATACTAGATTTATTATGAAATTTTTGTTTTCTGAAAGGCAAATTATCACCTTTCCGTGGAAGTGATATCTTCTGGTATCTGTTTGTGAGATTGATAAGCAACCTATTTGTTTCATAATGGATATATAAGATTACCATTGCCATGATACCAAACAATATCTCTATACCATTCTATTTGTGTATTCTTAGTAAGCACACTTACTCTATTTCAGAGATGATTTCTTTGTCATTTTCTTCTTCCCCCATTGAAGGTCTATAAAATAAAAGAAAAGTCAAACCATAAAATAATTACCGGTAACATTCATGTAAATATTTCTTATTTGAGTTTCATAGTCTGAACAATACATGAATACAATAAATCAGGGCTGCCAACAGCAAATTGCAAAATCAGAGGAAAATACGCCGGGGGCCCAGGGGGCAAAGCCCCCAGAAGCTCCTGGATTCTGATGATTTGGTATGCCCTAAAATCAATTTCCTGGACTCTAAATTTGACTTCCTTGGTTGCCTTTAAAGCCATTCAGAGACACTTTAGTTGGACTTCAGGTTTTCAACTTTGAACTTTGAACTTTTATTATCAAATTCTAGGCCTCTGAGAGGCATCAGAACACAACATATTAAACATGAACAAATGACGTAATACAAATTTGCTATATAACATGAACAAATGACATGATACAAATTTGCTATGACTAGATAAACAGAAAATTATCATATCAGACTAAATTTGAGAAATATCAGACAAAATTTGAGCAATATCAGACACTGAGCCATTTCTAACACATAGGAAAATTTGCTATATAACATGAACAAATGACCTGATACAAATTTGCTGTGACTAGATAAACAGAAAATTATCATATCAGACTAAATTTGAGCAATATCAGACAAAATTTGAGCAATATCAGACACTGAGCCATTTCTAACACATAGGTGATAAAAATACATGTTAGCCTTAAGAAACATAATATTATACTACACAATACTATTTACTATCAAAATGTATACATATATTACACAACCTCGTTTATCATTTGAAAACATGCATTACTTTCCTGCAATAAACAGCAAGTTTAACAAGCTCGTTTTTGTCTGTACTATTCATTAGCAATGAATATTTCAAAGTATTAGGATTACTAGTATATCTTACTGAAATATATTTACGACGCTCCTGCTTAAAAAAGTCACACACAAACAGGTAATGAAATTCATCCCCTAAAGAGTTTGTATTACATAAATGACATGTTCTTTCATCTCTCGGGATACCAAAGAATCTCCCCTTTTCTATAGGTAATCTATGGTTCGTACATCTGAACTTTAAAATAGCATTAGACAAATGGTAAGGCAAAGTATCTAGATAATTTTCAAAAACAAAGGAATCTTTGTACATTCTGTAATTAAGGCTTTTACTGGACTCAGTCACAAAACTATGCCATTGTTGTAAATATTGATCTCTCAATCTAGTTTTAACAATGTTCTTGAACAATTGCTGTGAAGAAGGTATATTATACATCCAGTAATTTGACATGCCCAGAGAGTCCAATAAATTGTGTACATAATTGATCCAAGGTAGTTTTACATTGTTATCATCACTATACAACTTATAAGAAACATTATACAATATATGACATATTTTTTCAGGTTTAGCATTTAAAATTCTATTCCAGTAACATAAAATATGAGCCTTAACATGAATAGACAAAGGTAGCACCCCTAGTTCACCATATAGCATACAATTAGGAGTGCTTTGTTTTAACCGAAGAATAAGTTTATAGAATTTTAACTGAAATTGATCTATCAAGTCTAAATTTTCAATTCCCCACACTTCACTTCCATATAACAAAATGGGTGCTACCATTGTATCAAACAAATGTATTTGCATACTAATAGGCAGGTTCAGCCTTCTAGACTTTACTATTACAGAGAACATTGCTTTTCTAGCTTGTTGTAACAAGTATTCTTTTGTTTTAGTAAATTTACCATTATACGAGAACTTTACGCCAAGATATGAAAAAGAGTCGACTACTTCTAACATATTACCTTCAAAAATGAAATTAGGAGCATTACGAATACCACGTACATTTTTACAAAATACAACAATTTTAGTTTTTGCAGGATTAACTTGGAGACTCCACATATTACAGTAACTACTCATTGCATCAAGTGCCTTTTGCAATTCATCTGCAGTTTCAGCAAAAATTACAGTGTCATCAGCATAAAGTAGTATGTACAATTTAAAATAAACCTCAACATCGAAGTTACTCAGAGTATCATTTACTACTGAAGATAATGAAACTAGACCATTATAATGTTGTGACAAAAACTGGCTTAAATCATTCAAAAACAAAGAAAATAGAACAGGCGAAAGATTTTCACCTTGCCTAACACCTGTATGACTTGTGAAAAAATCTGACATTTTACTAAAGGAGTTCACCTGAACACAAGATTTAGCTTTTTTATACATATCATATATTATTTTTATACATTTACCATCAACATTATTACTTAACAATTTTTGCCAGAGTGCAGTTCTATTAATGCTATCAAAGGCTTTCCTGTAGTCAATAAATGAACAATACAGTTTTTTACCTTTAGACAAATACAGATCAATTAACATTTTTAAGGAAAAGATGTGATCTGTTGTACTATAATTCTTTCTGAATCCAGCTTGCTCTTCACACAATATATTATTATTCTCTAAAAAATTATTGAGTCTAGTATTAAGAACATTCGTAAAAAGTTTACCAAAACAGCTCAAAATTGTAATACCACGATAATTGTCTGGATCAGAAACATCACCTTTATTCTTATATATTGGCAAAATAATACCCTTACTCCATACTTCAGGAAATATTCCCGAGTCTAAAATGATGTTAAACAAATAGCAAAAAATTTCATACATATTATCTGGCGGTCTCACTAAAAAGCGTCCCGAAGAAATTTAGCGTCCCGAAGCGTCCTGAAGCGTCCCGAAGCATTATTGTTAATTTAAACAGTCAGAAGGGTTATATTTATTGTAAATAATGTATATTATTATGTATTGAGTTATTTATGGTAGAAAAAAATAATCTTACTTATCATTTTTTCTATTTATATAAAAAAAACTAATATACCTTCGACTCAAGTTCACTTGCTCAAAAACCACCGTATACCGACAAAGCGTCCGGAAGGTTTAATGTTTATCTGAACCAAAATTATTTTGAAATACTTCGTAATTTTAGTTAATGACATAGAAATGTAAGTAACAATAGCGAGAAAAATGTTTTCCATACATAAAATCATCTTTATAGCGCCCGAAATCGTACATCTATCCACGCAAAGTTCAAGTTGCTAACTGACTAACATAGCGTCCCGAAACGTATTCATGGTTTCTATTTTTATCTAAGCAAAGATAAATCGTAATTAAGTTCTTTTATGATACGTGTAAGTCACATTAAAAAGGAAATAAACATTTCATCCACAAAATATTATTTTACAGCACGAAAACTGACGTTTCCCATGGTGCGCTAACAAAGCGTCCCGAAGAATTTAGCGTCCCGAAATGTCAAGAAGCGTCCCGAAGCATTAATCTTAATTTAAACAGTCAGAATGGTTATATTTATTGTAAATAATGTATATTATTATGTATTGAGGTATTTATAGTAGAAAAAAATAATCTTACTTATCATTTATTTCTATTTATATAAAAAAACAAACATACCTTCGACTCAAGTTCACTTGCTCAAAAACCACCGTATACCGACAAAGCGTCCGGAAGGTTTAATGTTTATCTGAACCAAAATTATTTTGAAATACTTCGTAATTTTAGTTAATGAAATAGTAATGTAAGTAACAATAGCGAGAAAAATGTTTTCCATACATAAAATCATCTTTATAGCGCCTGAAATCGTACATCTATCCACGCATAGTTCAAGTTGCTAACTGACTAACATAGCGTCCCGAAACGTATTCATGGTTTCTATTTTTATCTAAGCAAAGATAAATCGTAATTAAGTTCTTTTATGATACGTGTAAGTGACATTAAAAAGGAAATAAACATTTCATCCACAAAATATTATTTTACAGCGCGAAAACTGACGTTTCCCTAGGTGCGCTAACAAAGCGTCCCGAAGAATTTAGCGTCCTGAAATGTCATGAAGCGTCCCGAAGCATTAATCTTTATTTAAACAGTCAGAATGGTTATATTTATTGTAAATAATGTATATTATTATGTATTGAGGTATTTATAGTAGAAAAAAATAATCTTACTTATCATTTTTTTCTATTTATATAAAAAAACCAACATACCTTAGACTCAAGTTCACTTGCTCAAAAACCACCGTATACCGACAAAGCGTCCGGAAGGTTTAATGTTTATCTGAACCAAAATTATTTTGAAATACTTCGTAATTTTAGTTAATGAAATAGTAATGTAAGTAACAATAGCGAGAAAAATGTTTCGCATACATAAAATCATCTTTATAGCGCCTGAAATCGTACGTCTATCCACGCATAGTTCAAGTTGCTAACTGACTAACATAGCGTCCCGAAACGTATTCATGGTTTTTATTTTTATCTAAGCAAAGATAAATCGTAATTAAGTTCTTTTATGATACGTGTAAGTGACATTAAAAAGGAAATAAACATTTCATCCACAAAATATTATTTTACAGCGCGAAAACTGACGTTTCCCTAGGTGCGCTAACAAAGCGTCCCGAAGAATTTAGCGTCCCGAAATGTCATGAAGCGTCCCGAAGCATTAATCTTTATTTAAACAGTCAGAATGGTTATATTTTATTGTAAATAATGTATATTATTATGTATTGAGGTATTTATGGTAGAAAAAAAATAATCTTACTTATCATTTTTTCTATTTTATATAAAAAAAACATTCATACCTTAGACTCAAGTTCACTTGCTAAAAAACCACGTATACGACAAAGCGTCCGGAAGGTTTAATGTTTATCTGAACCAAAATCATTTTGAAATACTTCGTAATTTTGGTTAATGAAATAGTAATGTAAGTAACAATAGCGAGAAAAATGTTTTTCCATACATAAAATTATCTTTATAGCGCCCGAAACCGTACGTCTATCCACGCATAGTTCAAGTTGCTAACTGGCTAACATAGCGTCCCAAACGTCTTCATGGTATTTTTTTATCTAAGCAAAGATAAATCGTGTTTTTTTGTTTTATGTTATGTGTCAGTGACATAAAGAAGGAAATAAACTTTTCATCCACAAAATATATACAGCAGCACAAAAAACTGACGTTTCCCATGTTTGCGCTAACAAAGCGTCCCGAACAAAATTTAGCGTCCCGAATCAGTTTCAGCTTTCAACATCGATATAATTAAAAGAAATCACTATCAATTTAAATATTTTTTTTTCTAGATGATATTATTCAGGAAGACAGTTCTTCTCTATCAAATATTATTTGATATCCAGAAGATTAAAGTAGACATGGACGTGCGCAGTTGATGACACACTCTCATATTCCTAAAATTAGGAAGCGTCCGGAAGATGTTATTGTAATCCAAAAAAAGTTGATATTGTAATAAATTGTATATAGCCGAATACAATCATTATCAAGTAACATTTGTTTTTATGGATAATATTAATCGGTTCACGTTAGCCATGTCGCGCTAACAAAACGATAGGAAAAAAACCCTGACAGTATTTGAAATAAATGGTACTTATTGAAATCATTGTTTTTTTCTAAATTGTACCGATCATGACATTATGTATTATCCATAAGAAGGTTATATATTTCTATAACACTTATGTACATGTATGTAAAAGCAAAATGTTAATGTTTGTATTTATAAATATTTCATGGAATGCACGGGCTGGCAGTGTCATTTTTCCGGTTTGTATGTACTGTAGGTAATTATACATTTAGGTGCACGAGCACTGTTCTATTTATAATCTATAATTATTGATTTGTGATTCATTGTCTCGTTCCTTATGTTGATTATTGTGTTCATTTCATTGCAATCCTAATATCATTTTGTCAAGTTAATAAATAATATACATGACATCCCACCTAACAAGACTATTATCATTATGATTTGTTTAAATTGTCTATATTTTAATTATTGTATTTCTAATTTTTTTAAGCCGTAAACGGAGTGAAAAGATTGTAATCTATCGATAGAGGAAATTAACCGCAATCGCTATGGATACCGCACTCCATCCACCCCCCGTTGTGTACGCATTACTGAAGAGTCCAGATAACTGCCTTTCCTAGTTTATTGAAGTGTATAATCCGGACATTCGTTCGTAAACTGTGAATAAGTTATATAATAGTTTTTAGACATTTTTGTCTATAATAACAGTACATATTTGTTGTTTTCTGTGATATCTTAACCCTAGAAAATGTAAAATTTCAAAATCGTATTGATTAATTTTTAAAACTTTTTTTTTTATTTTTATTTTCAGGTCTATATCACAGTAGATATGTAAAAATAATAAAATAGTGTATATTACACGGGCAAAATCATGAAATTGTGAATACCTGAAATAGTATGTAAGTATTGGTAAGTATTACAATAAGTATTATAAACAGGTAATTACCGATTTTTTGAATTAATACAAGGAAATATACATTTCTTCTGTTTCTGTATATTCATTACTTAATGTATGATGCACTGATAGAAAAACGGAAATTCATTGGTAAGGTTATATTCCGATTGATTTATATTGACAACTGAGGTAATTTCTTTCGAGACATGTGTGTGGCCCTTAAAAAAGGCCTTTTGTTGTCTTTAAAAGGACAGTTTTCAGCCATTCGCGTATGTTTTACACAGCACGCGTTGTAATCTGGCCCTGAATTTTTTTTGCCCGTTTGTGTTAAGATGGACCTTGTCTGTGTGGTAGTCCTTACAGTATTTAATGTCATTGAATCGAATTAAATATTCTTGGAATTTTTTCGCCAGCCTTTTATTAATGTATTTAATTTGCCCGGTGGTGTTCAATCAAATGTAACAAAAGTAGCCATTGCCGAGTATTTAGGTAATTTTCCGCTGGACGATTTATGCAGCCATGGTAACTCTAAAAAAACTAAACAAGAATACGTTTAGACGTCGCCTGAAACAAAAAATAAAATAATGTCAGAAAAAATTTGTAACAAACCCGTGAACAAATATTTTTCAGATAATTTTCCAGTCCGATCATGCTCCTCGTGATTCTAAAATGGTTCATAATATGAAGTCAAATTTAGCAAAAAAGCAAAATCCAGATAGCAAACAGAACACCGCAGACGGCATTCAAAGTGTAAGTATCTATGAATTCACTCTCTCATCCATTTCTAAAAGAGGTCGTTCAGGGGCCAGGTAAACCACCAAATGTGATATTATACACGGATACTCAATTGTTGCACTTTAAAAAAGCTTGTAAGAATTCTGTTGTTGGAATAGACAAACATTTAACTTAGGTCCTTGTTATGTTAACAAGTTTTGTTTATCAAGATAAAAACTTGATTAGAAAAAGCAAAGACACGTCTCCTATTCTGTTAGGCCCTATATATCTTCATTGGGACGGGTCATTCTTAACATACCAACGGTTCTTCAGCCACGTCTCAGCTGTGTTAAATACCTCTATTTCAGAAACTGAGTTAGGACTTAATGATTTTGTCATTGGCACGGATGAAGAAAAGGCATTAGTTAATGCTGTCAAATCTAGCTTTCCGACCTCAAGAATAACGCTTTGTACGCGACATTTAGAAGAAAATTTAAAAAGGCATCTTAAAAATAAAATTGGCGTGAATGAAAAATACAGTAAAGAAATTGTCGAAAATATTTTCGGTACAAATGGACTTTCAGCAGTAGATACTACTGTTGACTTTGAAACAAAATCGACAGAAATTCGCGAAAAATATGAGGAAACCGTTGGCACGTATCTTTCCGATAAACTTATCCCGACCTTAAAAGAATATATTTATGAACCAAGGAAATCAAACAATGTCCCTATCAATTGGAAAAACAATAATTGCGAATCTATGAATCACGTACTTAAACTAAATCAAAATTGGACTCCACAAAAAATGCCAAATTTGATAGAAAAATTACATTCGGAAATTAAGTTTACAAGAGGCATTAATTAAAGGCGCACTTTACGGTCACGGGGACTACGAACTGGCGCCGTGCGCCTCCTTCTTTAAGAATTTCATTAGCAGCCTGGCAATCCAAAACAGAAGAGCAGAAAACTCACTTATTAGAGAAATTTATAAAAAAATTTGGTGGTAAAAAAAAAACAATTCCGTACAATAAAATCTTCAGACTCTAATTTGATCATTCCAAAAACAAATGCTACCGCCAAAAAAGCCAGGTCAAAAGAAACGAATAAGAAACGCTAAGACACATTCGGGTCAAAAGATGTGCGTACGCAGTGAATAATTGATACAGACCCGTAGGTTTGGCACAAATAAAAAAAAGTATTAAAAGAAAATAAATAATTAAAATAGAGTTAAATTATCCTTACCCCATCAGCGGTGAGCTTATGTCGTTGCTTTAGCATTGATACAGACCGGTAAGGTTTGGCACTGGATGATGGGGCGAAACAATTAAAAAACTTTATAACATTTTAACTATTAGGCTATTATATATAAATTTTAACTATTTTGCTATTAAAATATAAATTTTAGGACTATATAATAACTAAATAAATTTAAACTGTATATTCATTAAAATTACAAGTGGGTCAATAAATTGATAAAAGTCTAATTCTTAAAAGTAAATTAACAAAAAAAAAAAAAAAAAAAAAAAAAAAAAAGGGCCATGTAAGAGTTCCTCCACGTGGTGTGGCCTGGATACAGATGAGCATATGAAAACATATATTAAACATCTGTAACTGAACGCTCTTAAAACGATTATATTAACTGCGAGTCAGTAAATATAATCTCCTATACTGGACGCTAACTTTCTTCCGGGCGCTTTGTTAGAGCGACATGAAATTACACGGGTAAACGTCAGTTGTATAAATAGAAAAAAAAGATAAGTAAGATTATTTTTTCTACCACAAATACCTCAATACATAATAATATACATTATTTACAATAAATATAACCATTCTGACTGTTTAAATAAAGATTAATGCTTCGGGACGCTTCATGACATTTCGGGACGCTAAATTCTTCGGGACGCTTTGTTAGCGCACCATGGGAAAAATCAGTTTTCGCGCTGTAAAATAATATTTTGTGGATGAAATGTTTATTCCCCTTTTAATGTCACTTACACGTATCATAAAAGAACTTAATTACGATTTATCTTTGCTTAGATAAAAAATAAAAAACCATGATTACGTTTCGGGACGCTATGTTTAGTCAGTTAGCAACTTGAACTATGCGTGGATAGATGTACGATTTCGGGCGCGTATATAAAGATAATTTTATGTATGGAAAACATTTTTCTCGCTATTGTTACTTACATTACTATTTCATTAACCAAAATTACGAAGTATTTCAAAATAATTTTGGTTCAGATAAACATTAAACCTTCCGGACGCTTTGTCGGTATACGGTGGTTTTTGAGCAAGTGAACTTGAGCCGAAGGTATGTTTTGTTTTTTATATAAATAGAAAAAAATGATAAGTAAGATTCTTTTTTTCTACCATAAATACCTCAATACATAATAATATACATTATTTACAATAAATATAACCCTTCTGACTGTTTAAATTAAAAGATTAATGGCTTCGGGACGCTTCATGACATTTCGGGGACCGCTAAATTCTTCGGGACGCTTTGTTAGCGCACCATGGGAACGTCAGTTTTCGTGCTGTAAAATAATATTTTTGTGGATGAAATGTTTATTTCCTTCTTTATGTCACTTACACATTTCGTAAAAAGAAATTAATTACGATTTATATTTGCTTAGATAAAAATTAAAACCATGATTACGTTTCGGGACGCTATGTTAGTCAGTTAGCAACTTGAACTGATGCGTGGATAGATGTACGATTTCGGGCGCGCTTATAAAGATTATTTTTATGTATGGAAAACATTTTTCTTTATTATTTTTACTTACATAACTATTTCATTAACTAAAAATTACGAAGTATTTCAAAATAATTTTGGTTTAGATAAACATTAAACCTTCCCGGACGCTTTGTCGGTATAAAACGTCGTGGTTTTTGAGCAAGTGAACTGGAGTCGAAGGTTGTTAGTTTTTTTTTATATAAATAGAAAAAATGATAAGTAAGAATATTTTTTTCTACCATAAATACCTCAGTACATAATAATATAGCTCATTTACAATAAATATAACCCTTCTGGGCTGTTTAAATTAACAAGTAATGCTTCGGGACGCTTCGGGACGCTTCGGGACGCCTAAAATCCTTCGGGACGCTTTTTAGTGAGACCCTTATCTGGTGCATATTTCAAATACTCGTTTAACACATCATCAAATGAAGATGAAGCTTTGTTGTTTTTAAGTAAACGAATGGTTCTTCTAATTTCCTCTACTGTAAAAGGTTTGTCTAAATCTATATTATTCGCAGATACATTTGAAACATTGAAATCATCTGGTGCGTCATTCGCTATATTTTCATTCAACTTACTAAAATGTTCATGGAACGCTTCAGTGGCAATATTATTAACAATTTCTTTTTTATTGTACTGTATTTGTTTAACATGCTCCAATAAGCCTTTGGGTCTTTGTTTTTCAGCCCTTTAATTTTGTCAACAATTGCCCTCTGAAAATTCCTTAACTTTTTATTAAGTCATCAGCCCTCAAAACAAATATCCGACATTTTGACAACAGACAAGAGCCACAATGTAAACTGTAATTTGATTGGTTATTCTAAAATAGAATGCCGGAAAAGACTCGATTTGACCAATG
This sequence comes from Ruditapes philippinarum, assembly GCF_026571515.1. Taxonomy (NCBI): domain Eukaryota; kingdom Metazoa; phylum Mollusca; class Bivalvia; order Venerida; family Veneridae; genus Ruditapes; species Ruditapes philippinarum. The sequence goes on along the minus strand of NW_026858396.1, from coordinate 2,124 downwards.
AGAAAAGCGCTTACAGACATACCATAGGCGGCTAGTGTAACGATAAAAGCTGAAGCGTGCCGCTTTTTGGGTACTGTATAAAATATGACGAATGAATTTATTGTCTTTGTCGAATTTACATCGATCTCAAAAATGACCAAGGAGCTCACGAAATCCGCGGATTTCCGCAAATCCGCGGAAAATCGGCAGCCCTGTAAATGTTGGCCCTGACAGGCACATTCTAAATTAAGGTACCGGGTAGTCTTTCCCGCCAAATATTTTTAACATCAGCCAATATCAAAACAGTTACATGTATTTCCGACTTTTTTTTTCAAAATCTTGGGCATTAGATTATGTACAATCACTCATTCTTTATCGCTATGCACTAAATTGTGGTTATTAACGGTTAAAAATTATTGAATACAGAAAAATGTGAAAAATAAATTTCTGGAAATGACCAATTTATTATGATATTGGCCTCTGGTGGGAAAGCATTACAGTAAGACTATTTTTAAAAATGATCTTTTTGGAGAGAAATTTTGACTTGAAATTTCAAACTTTGTTTACACTCAGTGATAACATTGTTAACATACAATAAAAAATATAACAAGAGCCGGTTGAACCGGGTGATGCTCCCTGAATAGGTTTTGGACACAGGAAGGTATACCTCTAGTAGTGTCTGAGTTATGTCACAGACAAAGTTCAAAGTGTAAAAACAACGCAAATGTTGCGCACGACACATTGGCTCAATATGGTGATCATTTCTGTGAAATAGTTGTAAAATCCTACTTATAATAACAGTTATGGGCCGGACATGATTTTGCTGCAAGGTCATGCTGTGACCTTGACCTTCAAGGTAGCGAACCAAATGTTGCACGCGACACTTTGTCTCAATATGGTGATCATTTATGTGAAATAGTTTTAAAATCCGACTTCAAATAATGAAGTTATGGACCGGACACAATTTTGCTGCAAGGTCATGCTGTGACCTTGACCTTCAAGGTAGTGACCCAAATGTTGCACGCGACATGTTGTCTCAATATGGTGATAATTTCTGTGAAATAGATTTAAAATCCGACTTCAAATAACAAAGTTATGGGCCGAACAATTTATTTTATTTTCTTTGAAATTAAATGAAAAAGATATTTTCAACATATTTCAGAGGTGATTTTAACATATTTTCTACAGTAAATGATCTTGAACTTTATATAAATTTCAAAGGTTGTGAAAATATAATATAATGTTGAATACTTGTTAGAGAAGCTTTTCTCAAGGTCGATGCTATCAATGGACTCTGTACACAGTAGACTGGCCACGTCCTCATCATCTGTCAGTTCTAGATAGTCCACACCTGTGAAACTTGTACCTGGTGTCTAAAAATAGCACAATAAAGTATGAGTACCAGTAACTACTTTTTTAATGCTGGTGGCAAATCTGCCTTATGCTACCAGTATAAAGTTTCTGAAAGCCTTCATATCTGTGCCACCATGAACTTATTTTGTTTGCCACTCATTTGTCTCAAACAAGACCCAGTGAGTGTCGGCGGACCACACACTTAACTTTTCTTAGTACTTGATTGTAAATAAAAGCAACATAGAAAAGAGAAGCATAATTGTGCAAAAGTGTTTAGCAGACTTACCATCCAAATTTCATAGCTATGATCTATATACATCTTACCTCTGGTATTGACAAACACCCAAGTGGTGAGCCAATAGTTGATTTAGCAGGTGTCCCTGGAAATGTCATCATAGGGTCTCCACTATTGAGGCCAAATGGCAGTTTGACAGGTGTGAAGCCACTTGGAACATGACTGGATGCTAGCGAACGGTTTTCGTAAGACGATGCTTTAGTCAATTTCAGGCTAGACCAGTTTGATGATGATTTGAAATCTTGATCAGAGGTCCTGGAGCATGGTTGTACCGAAGAATTGACGACAGATCTTAACCTCTGAGAGAAAGTCTCATCTGAACCATTTAAGGAGGAGTTTACACAAGTCTGGGTTGATGTATGCAATGTTTGCAAACTTGGTTGAGTTAAGCTCTTGTTGGACAGTAATAAGCCTGGTTTTGCCTTGGTACTGGTGTGCAGACATGGGTGACTGGTTATTGAATGGCAGCTGTTAAAATGGAAAAAAAATGGAAAAAA
>NW_026858395.1:0-30434 GCF_026571515.1 Ruditapes philippinarum | reverse complement strand
ATGGTAAATGCTTTACATAGGCCTATGTATATGCTTTCTTATTTGAAGCAAAGTTACTTTAAATAATTTCTATGTTGCTTCCAATTTGAAATTCACAGATATTTAATAACAGTTAATCAAGTTAATGTCTGAAATAGCAAAAACCATATGTTATAATGTTAACCCAGGGTCTTTCAATTAGATAAAACCCGATTTAATGGGAATTTTGCGGCAGTATTTTTATAATTCAAACTTTGTGGACAAAGATTTTTTATGCTGATTGAATTTAGATTTGTCTTTCAGTCTTATGCCGGAACTGGTTATCGATTTTTCAGCGAACTGGTTATATTTTTTAGAACATATTCTGACCATGTTGTAACATTGCAAAACATTTCTTATCAAGTGTAACAGGGGCAAAAAGAGTGGGTAAATTCTTTGTGAAATATCTGAAAAAGGGTCATTTGGTAAATTTTTTTTCATTTTTAAGAAAAAAATGCACAATTTGGATATTTTTGTTATGGTACTGAACTCATTCACAATTTAAGGAAAAAAATTGCTGTTGTATGTCTTGTATTATTTAAACATTTATGAGGTCATAATATCTGTTGTTCTGTTCTGATTACAGGTGTACTGGAAATGATCTAAAGATGGTGATTCGACTGATTAAGCATGATCTCAGAATAAATGCAGGGGCCAAACACATGTATGTATTGAAAAAATAATATACAACTAAATCTGTGTTTAAAACCCATTTAAAATTGAAAACCATTTTTAAAATTTGTACTAAAAATAAAAACTTTTAAAAAATTACTTTAATAAACCCCTTTGTGGGGGTCACCTAAAAAACTCTTTTCCAGGCATAAAAGAGGGTTTTAAATAAGACATTTTTGGGTTTGGGCTGAAAAAGTTTTAATGCTATGAAAAAGTTCCTCGGGCAAATTATGAAAAAAATTTTCTTCCCTGTTTTTAAAAATAAAAAACTAAAAAAATTCCCTAAGACATGAAAATTTGGGTTTGTAGACAAAAAATTTGTAAATTTTATTTTAAAACTACACTAAAACCAAATTTTTAAAGACCATCTCCATACAAAATGTAATCCCCGGGTAAAAACCACTTTTTAAAAACCCCTTCCATTAAATTAAAATGAAAAAATTTAATTTCAAAAAAAACCATTTGTTTTTTAAGACCATCACCCTCCATCATGTGGGAGGGCCTTTAATCACTGGTTTGACTGTACATCTATTTTTAATTGGATATAGACAAAACTTTGATCAAGAGAAAATAACTGTTGCAGCTTTGATTTAAGTAGCTTATTGACAGTGTTTAGTTTACGTTTATTGATAAAATGTATTTATTATTTCATTTATAATAAAAATAGTATGCTATCTCAGATATTCAGAAATCTAAATTATTCTGGCTGGCAATTGTTTTAAATAGATAACTTACTTAATGTGGAATAACAAAAGGTATGACCAAATTGAGCTTCTGAACAAGCTTGTAGCCGCCTCCGTGGTCGAGGGGTTAGAGTCCATGACTTCTAATCCAGTTACCTCTCTGGCATTGGTTCGATCCCCGGGAGATGCTTTGGTAGTTTGGCGCGGAGGAAGGTAGTCTAGTCCTGGTGTAAGTCTTCAGGAATGATGGTTATGAAACTACCCGCCTATATGACTGAAATACTGTTGGGAAAAGGCGTAAAATGACACAAACAAACAAACACGAACAAGCTTGTAACAGTCGAGTTTATTTCTATTTTTAGACTAGATGCCCTTGACCCAAATGCGTATGCAGCATTCCAGGCTTCACGTGACCTTCGTGATGTGGTGGAGAGGGTCATTGAGAACAAAGGAAATGGTGAAAAACCTGGTCTAGGCAAGAAACTGTCCGTGAGAGCTTCATTAATGACTCCTGTATTACCCATGCTGGTATGTTGATAGTTTTAGATTTATTTTTGGTTATAAAGATGTCGGACAGGTTATATGAGTCGTTAGTTGTAAACTTATATAACCTAAACTGCTAGGCAAGGGTTATAGTGCAAACAACTATTTATACAGCCATATAACAATGTCAAACATCAGTAAAATAAATTTTTGATATAGGAAAATTATTACATTTGGAGAAAATGAAAGTTTCTTTAGTAAGGGAATTTCGTATTACTTGCAATACTATGATAATTGCTTGTTCTTTTTATGTATATTTAGATCATAACAATACACAAACTTCGGACAAGTCCAAAAATTGAAATCATGGCAGAATATATGTATTGCTTAGCCCTGGTATATTATTAATATTTAAGGGATATTGAAAGTTGTGTTTAGTATTTATATGCATCTTGACTGACTATTCAGGCAGAGGCATGTAGATCAGTGGGCCAGGCCATGAAGAAATGTCCCAATGGTTTCTACGCTGAGATTAAGTATGACGGAGAGAGGGTACAACTTCACAAGAAAGGATCCGACTTCCAATACTTCAGTAGAAGTCTTAAACCTGTACTACCACATAAGGTGATATATTCTTTATTCTGTACATCAGCCTATTGTACCTAAAAAATCCTTCAAAGGTAGCAAGTAAAGGTAGCAAAATGTAAACAAAGTGGTATTTTGAGATAATCCAAAATACCATTATTTATTTACTATAATAATACCAATTGCCAACAAAGCATAGTTCATGTATATGGCAAATGAGTATTTTTTTTGAAACTAATAAAATACCAAACATTGAAAGGTTTTGCAAAATAAAAGTGAAAGCATTTCTGAGGCATAATGGGCCTTTAATCATATTTCCAAGTGTGATGTTATTTATCATTTTGAGAAGTTGTAAACTCATATCCTACTATATTTAAATATCAATGGGTTATTAATTTCGTGACAAATAAATCTGTTGAGGTAAACCATTCAAAATATGGTAAAAATATGCAAGAAAAATATCTGACACATGCTTGTGGCTTGCATCAGAATATCTGTCCCTCAGTTACATGCATGTTGGCAGTAACAAGACTTTCAAACTGCAACATATGACATTTATTATCATTCTAAGGCATAAAAATTTTATTGTTCAAGTTTTCAAGATTTGATTATACTTTTAGGAAAGGTCTCTGTGTAAAAAAATTCATTTCAAAACAAAAACAGATTTTCTGACAAGTTTATTACAGCATGGTTAAATGGTGCAAAAGTAAAGCTTTTAGAGTATTTTGAAAAAAAATGTTGTATGTTAATATCAGATTGTGTATTCATAATTATTTTCTTTTCTCCTAGATAGTGCAATGAATGATAAAGTCCCAACTTTGAAATTTGAAAAGACTGACGATTATTATACAGATATAACATAGTTTGATTCTTTTGTCTATTAGAATATTAGAAAATAGTTTGTGAAATTTACTGAATGTTACCTGTCAGAGATTTGACTTTGTTCATTGCATTTTGAAAATAAGATAAGGTCTTTCTAATGCAAATTTCATATTTTAAATTATTTTTTTCAGGTTTCACATTTCAAAGAATTTATTCCTAAAGCGTTTCCATCTGGGGATGATCTTATACTTGATGCTGAAGTTCTTCTTATCGACACAAACACTGGCATACCTCTACCATTTGGCACCCTTGGTAAACATAAAGTAAGTCATGTTGAAATGTCAAAATTATCAGGATTTAATGTATAACCTGCTGAAATTTTGAAATGGATTTGCCTTGCTTTGAATATGGAATAGTCCATTTGAAAAGGAAGGGATTTCAACATAGAAATACAAAACTTAAGATACAAGTAGTATTGAGCCTGGTAAAACTGTACAGATATGCAGGCTGCCAGGCTTTATGGTTGTGGCAATGGTTAATTGCCTTTTGCTCCAAAAGGTTATGGGTTAAAGCATTGTCTTCTAGGCAGAATGAGTAGTAAGATCCTAAATCAGAGTTTTATTGACCTCATTCTGGTGCCGATGACAATGTAAGCATAACACTTCGGTTAAGTTTTTGCAACCAAAGCTACTGAGAGGAATGGCTTGAACCTTATTCTTTGTGATTATCTAACATGATGGGAAGAGGTTTCATAACTGAGTTACCTTTTATAGAGTTATTGCCTAGTCTTACTGTCAAGCACTGAGAATAGTCGAGCATGCTGTCACAGCTCTTGTTTCTTTCCTGATGATATAAGATATTAAAGAATTGATTATTCTTGTTTTATTTAAGACTATTCAAAAAATAATAAAGAACATACAACATTCTCAATTTTTATTTCACGACGCATCTGCTTATATAAAATTCACATGACACGATATATCAAATAATTGATCATTAAGTATTTATATAAGGCTGGCGTGTATTGGCCGCTCACTTATGGTAGGTTAAGGCTTAGATGCTCCTACCACAAGAATTATATCAATCGAAGGTGATCAGGCGTTATCAGCAAGTTGCAATACCAAAACTTTATAAACACAAAAAATGCAATGCAAAGATTTTGAAGCAAACCCAATCTAAATAAAAACTAATGCAACGCAATGGCTTTGAGCAACTCAAGCCAGCAAATAGCTACACACCAACGCATTACCTCTAGAGTCTATCCAACTGCATGATCATAGATCTCAGCTCCCCACGGTAACGTAATGGAAACCACTACAACGTGAAGAGAAGAAAAACTATGAACACGCAGTTAGACTTGTGAATTGCGAAAGAAGGTACTAATTAATGTGCCAAATAACCTCAACAACTGCTATGCAATGCAACGCAATCTAAGTCTTACCAAGTACTATAAGGGCCAGAACTTAGTGACTCGAACGCGACACGAGTCGACCTTAATTAGCAGTTTAGAAGGTTATATACCAAATGCAAACACTTAAACACATACAGTACTGTACAGGCAATAACAACTCCTTGCATTGTATACGTAATTACATAAGAGTCCCAAGCACGGCCTTCTTTCCCCTTCCGGTAACGTATCAAAATACCAACAGAAAGAGATAAAGACCGTGCTCACGACCACAATGAAGGTTAAGCTATTATTAAAACATTACCCTTTGAATTTGATACTTATTATTTAACTTAATTTAACTGATCACCCCCGAATGACGGAAACTGAGCGACAATGATGAAATATATATAATGCAATCAACAACTTGTACTCAAAGTTCATAATTCTTTGTACAAATATGACGTAGACCGTAGACTGAAAAGCTCCGGAAATTAAACACATATTCTAGAAATATTGTCTATAACAACTGTTTATATTTTATTTACAATCACTGGTGCTAGCCAAAGTTCGCTCTGCAGGATAACGTTATGATATAACTGCTTCTAACAGAATTACAAAAACGCACACAAAACTGCACACATACACAAGTTCTGATATTGTGAAGAGTTTCGCGAATGAGATCCAATTGTCAGTCAATATTTTGCTGTTTGACATCTTGAAGCGAAGACTCTTATAGTTTGGTACAGCACCAGTCAGAACAACCATCATATTTCAAGCAAAAAGGCCTGCAATAGAAACTTAAAGCCGAAAAATCTTGTAACAAAACAACCAGCATTAACATGGTAAAATATGTACAAATTCTTATTTGAGGTATTTATTAAATAATATGGCAGCACAATTAATAACCTCATGGGGTGTGGCGGGCGGGCAATTTTAAATCTCTCAACGTTGTTGTCGTGTCGACTATAGCTAGCTAACTGAGAATGTTGTACTGGGAATGTTGCACGGGATTTTCGTGCAACGCGTTAACCCATCTAATGAAATTATACCTATTCTATGCGCTAACTATAACGGGAACCTGACTTATAAAATAAGCGAAACGTTACAATGTAACGGAAGGAAACAATTTATTTCTCAAGCTAAATAAAGGAAATTATTTTCATATAAATAATTTATATTATTTAAGACTATTCAAAAAATAATAAAGAACATACAACATTCTCAATTTTTATTTCACGACGCATCTGCTTATATAAAATTCACATGACACGATATATCAAATAATTGATCATTAAGTATTTATATAAGGCTGGCGTGTATTGGCCGCTCACTTATGGTAGGTTAAGGCTTAGATGCTCCTACCACAAGAAGTTATATCAATCGAAGGTGATCAGGCGTTATCAGCAAGTTGCAATACCAAAACTTTATAAACACAAAAATGCAATGCAAAGATTTGAAGCAAACCCAATCTAAATAAAACTAATGCAACGCAATGGCTTTGAGCAACTCAAGCCAGCAAATAGCTACACACCAACGCATTACCTCTAGAGTCTATCCAACTGCATGATCATAGATCTCAGCTCCCCACGGTAACGTAATGGAAACCACTACCAACGTGAAGAGAAGAAAAACTATGAACACGCAGTTAGACTTGTGAATGTGCGAAAGAGGTACTAATTAATGTGCCAAAATAACCTCAACAACTGCTATTTAAAGAACTGTACGCCTGATCATCCCTCAATCGATATAATTTTACGCCACAATAAATTTTAATTTATCCCCCAAATTATAGCGAGTATTACATGTTTTTAATAATTGATTCCTTTAAATGGAAAAGGTAAAATTCCAAGCCAACGGCATTTAAATGTACCCCGTCATCACGGAAAAAATTTGTTTCCGTGTCAATGTCAGGGGAGATAGTATCACTTTTCCCCGACAGTTTAACAATTTGTCTGCCCTGACGATTAACCCTTTTCCGCTTTGATTCAATTGGTTTCAAAGTAAGAGCCCCTCTCCAGACCCTCCTTGGTAATATGTCAACCCAAATAAGTGTCGTCTGTGGAAAAGCATCACGGAGGTAAGTAATGTCTGATTCAATAACCTTTTTTAGTTTGATTAGAGAAATAGATGTTAAATCATTACCACCTAAATGTATGATGATGATCGAAGGTGGTGATGAAAGTAGGACTTGTGTTGTATTGAATGCCTAAAATCTGCCCATTTTAGACCTCTTACACCCCACCATGCTATAGTCTTGCCCTGTATTCTTAGGTTGGGCTTTGCTGTTGTCACGGCTCGTACTCCTGCCCAATAAGGTATTGAGTCACCGACCACCCAGCTGTCAGCATTATCTTGCAAGAATCTGCTGTCCATTCCGACGTCTTCCGACTCTGGTCTGCTCAAGCCACGTGCTTCCACGTGTTCCGCTTCTGCGCCATTCGCTTCATCTGCATTTCGTTTGCGCCCCCTTGTAACAGGTCTATCATTTGTAGGCCGCTCCTGATTCACAACTCTGCCCTGACTCGCCGCTCCTCTACGACCCATAGCTCTCCTTACGCCTCTACCTCGTGGCATTGCTGATATCTTAAATCTATTTTAGCTGTCAATTTTAAATCTCTCAACGTTGTTGTCGTGTCGACTATAGCTAGCTAACTGAGAATGTTGTACTGGGAATGTTGCACGGGATTTTCGTGCATCGCGTTAACCCATCTAATGAAATTATACCTATCCTATGCGCTAACTATAACGGGAACCTGACTTATAAAATAAGCGAAACGTTACAATGTAACGGAAGGAAACAATTTATTTCTCAAGCTAAATAAAGGAAATTATTTTCATATAAATAATTTATATTATGATAAGAACGTATTGTTTTAAAAAAGTGTGATTTTACTCTTGTCTGATCTTGCATTTAGAGTAACTATGCTTCAATCATATAATATTTGTTTAGTGTATATATAAATCTGATTATCCAGAAAACTGGTGCATTTATGATTTTTTCCTTGTAGAAAGAACAGTTTAAAGAAGCCAATGTTTGTTTATTCATATTTGACTGCCTTCATCTGAATGGAGAAAATATTATGGACAGGTAAATTTTCACATGACTTTATTTTAGGACTTTATTTGAAATAGCACTGATTTCCATAGTCAGTTGAAACTTGGTCATATAGCAAGCTGTATGTGGCTTGTTATAAAGAATTTACCTAAAGTGTTGTAAAGTTTTTACAAACAAAGTTTACTATAAAAGATTCAAGAACAAATTTACAGTCGTTTTCATATACTTAAGGTCATATCTGGTCAAAGTTTTAATAAAGAAATCTTTCATGTACTAGTATAACCTTTAGCCTGTAGGCATAAACTTATTCTACCCATGTAACCAGTACAGTCCAAGATCACTGTCTGATCATGGTCTGCACTGTTTGCTACTCGGTCAGTACTTATTTTGAAATTGTCCCTATAAATGATAAATGGTTTCGTCCATTTTGAAAGATAAATATGTCCATTTAAGATATTTAGGCCAGTAAGGGTTAATGCACTTGATTTATATTAGAAAACAGAATTAAACAAAAAGTTAACCTGTTCTTTTAGTAGGTTTACTATTAGCAACTGCTTCAGGCATGTGTCACATGCTTTATCCAAAAAAGTATTCTTCCAAACTTTAAGCTTTGCTATGACTTTTAATGATGTAGAAGGCAAAATTATACCCTTAAAGCAAGTATATGTATATATAAATGTAAGGAGAAATCATTTCTGGAACATTTTGATTTTCAGACCAATTAAAGAAAGGAGAAAAATTCTTCAGAAGGAGATGATTGAAATACCAAACAGAATTTTGTTCTCCGAAATGAAACATATTACAGTAAGTTAACCAATATTGTATGCATAAATCTACTCATTTGGTTCCAAGAAATGAACTTTAACGAAAGTGGTGCATCAAGAAAAAACTTGAGAAGAATGTACTAAGTTTTAAGAAATTAAAAAAGTTCAAGTAATGATTGATTTATCATCTGAAGTTAATGACTGATTTGCAGTATTTATCACCATATTTCTACTGCTTGACTAACACATTAAGGGCTATTTTTGCATATTTTGACCTATTTTGGTAATTTAGTGCTGTTTGCATTGTGTAAATTAATACATCACTTCACAAGATTTAACTTTTAAATACATTTTCAAAATGTTCATGAAAATAAGCATTGATCTGAAGGCATCCTTCTTTAAGGAAAATATTCTATTGTAGACCAATTTTCTTTAATTTATTGTTGTTATAGGAGGAAGATGATCTCACGGATATGATGACACGGGTGTTTCAGGAAGGTCTGGAAGGTCTTGTACTTAAAGATGTTAACGTGAGTACAATGATTATTATGAAGTAGTTTTTGCATTTTTATGCCAGCTTAAATTTTGGTTTGTTTGTCTGTCTGTGTGTCTCTGTGTGACAACTGTAATTGTAGACTGGCTTCACGCTTTCAAATAAACCTTCATATTTTGATGATAATGATAATATCTTTGGACTAGAAATATATTTTTATATTGTGAACTATGACCTTGAACCCTAGATGACCTTAGAGGTTCATTATGAAATTTTCACAGGTCAGGTGATTTCACTTCATTATTTGTAAACAAATTTGGGACTGGTACATTTGTGTTTCAGGGACATTTCTGTATATTGTTTAATTTGCTTTAATACAGCAAACTTAAAGAACTTGAGGCTGAATTTCTTATATATCATTTAAACAGAGTATTTATGAACCTGGAAAGCGTCATTGGTTGAAGATAAAGAAGGATTATTTAAATGAAGGACAGATGGCTGACTCAGCAGATTTAGTTGTTCTTGGAGCGTTTTATGGAACTGGCAATAAAGGTAACATTTGTGATATCATTGTAGTTGTAGCATTAGATGTTATATCTTCAGGTTTCTTCATTGTTTTAGAATAGATGGATAAAGAGCATATGAATTAACCCTTAATCAACTGGAATTTCCCAGCTTTGATTTTGGAATAGTCTATGCAAAATTTTAGGGATTTCAATATTAAAATTAGATTATTCTAAGTAAGTGCAGCCTTCTGCAGACAGGCATTGAAAAATATTTTAAGAGTCAACTGTCCTGCAGGACGAGTAGCTTCTAAATCCAATGTGCACGCAACATTTTTCTTCTCATCCTGCATAGAGTTCTCTTAAATTCTACTCTTCATTACGAGTTGACAAGTGGAATTTCGATCTCTGGCAGAAACTGTAGCTACATTTATCAGACCCTAAAATTTAATTTTAAAGAAAGCAATTGGTGCTGTATCTTTTACATGTGTTATTCCTATTTGTAAAGGTGGGATGATGTCTGTATTTCTAATGGGGTCACATGACCCAAACACTGACCAATGGTGTACAGTGACCAAAGTAGGGAATGGGTTTGATGATGCCACTTTAGAAAAACTACAAAAAGAGCTCAAGATGGTGAAAATCAGCAAGAATTCTAGCAAGGTCCCAGATTGGCTTAATGTGAAGAAGAATATGATACCAGATTTTGTGTCGGCTGACCCAAAAAGTGCACCTGTCTGGGAGATTTCAGGAGCGGAATTTAGTAAAGCAGAGGTATGATAGTTTATTAATAAATGTTTATCAAATTTCTGTTGTGAGTCTTTGTCTAAACATTTTCCCTGCTGACTTTCTATAATAGAATAGTCTTGCTACTTATATAGATTGGGTGTCTGTGGCCGAGTGGTTAAGGTCGTTGACTTCAAACCACTTGCCCCTCACCCCTGTGGGTTTAAATCCCGACAGGGACTTTGGATTCTTTCATGTGAGGAAGCTATCCAGCTAGTTTACGAAACGTTGCTGGTTCTACTCAGGTGCCCATTCGTGCCTGAAATAATGCACGGAAGGGCACCTGAGGTTTTCCTCCACCAGTAAAACTGGAACGTCACCAAATGACCTATACTGTGTCGGTGTGACCTAAAACCCAAACAAACAAACTTATATAGATGTGTCCATTATAAATTTTAGGCATTTCAGTAATAAATTGATACAATTGAGTGGCCACCAGTAAAAGTCTGCAAGGATTTGCAAACAGCACTTATTCAATTCTTATAGCATTGACATGTACTTACATGTATTGCAAATATCACTCAAGCGTGAAAAATAACTAATCATAGAAGTGCTATATGAGACCAGAATTTTGATATTTCAGTTACAAAATCAACAAGTTCCTGATATATCCAAGTTTTCCTTGTGCCTGATACATAAATTTTTTCTATACTGACTAAGTTCATACAGCATATAGTATATCTATTACATTTTCCTGTAAACCATATATGAATTATTTATATTAACCAGGTTCATAAAACAGATGATATAAGATTTCCTCATGTAACATGTAAATTATTATATATTGATCAGGTTCATACAGCAGATGGTATATCTATAAGATTTCCACGTGTAACGAAGGTTAGAGATGATAAATCATGGAAGGAAGCCACTGATTTACCAAGACTTAAGGTATGATGATAATTGAATATGATACAGTATTAGATTTTCTCATTATATCCCCAAAAACGAAGTTTGGGGGGGTATATAGGAGTCACCTGGTGGTCGGTCGGTCGGTTGGTCGGTCGACGGCCGGTCGGTCGGTCCGACGTCCGTTGCATTTTCCTTGTCCGGAGCATAACTTGAAGACTAATGGTTGGAATTCAATATAACTACATACAATGGTCAAGCACATTGAGAGGAAGTGCAGTGCACAAGAACCATAACTCTATCTTGACTAATTACAGAGTTATTGCCCTTTGTTACTTTTCCTTGTCCGGGGTTTAACTTGAAAACTACTGGTTGGAATTCAAAACAACTTCATACAATTGTCAAACACAATAAAAAGAAGTGCAGTGCACAAGTACCATAACTCTATCTAAAGTAATTACAGAGTTATTGCCATTTGTTGCTGTTCCATTGCTTTTTTTTGTCCGGACCATAACTTGAAGACTAATAGTTTGAATTCAATATAACTACATACAATGGTCAATCACATTGAGAGGAAGTGCAGTGCATAAAAACCATAACTCTATCTTGACTAATTACAGAGTTATTGCCCTTTGTTACTTTTCCTTGTCCGGGGCATAACTTGAAAACTACTGGTTGGAATTCAAAACAACTTCATACAATTGTCAAACACAACAAGGGGAAGTGCAGTGCACATGAACCATAACTCTAACTAAAGTAATTACAGAGTTATTGCCCTTTTTTGCTTTTCCATTGCTTTTTTTTGTCCGGACCATAACTTGAAGACTAATAGTTTGAATTCAATATAACTACATACAATGGTCAAGCACATTGAACGGAAGTGCAGTGCATAAGAACCAAAACTCTATCTTGACTAATTACAGAGTTATTGCCCTTTGTTACTTTTCCTTGTCCGGGGCATAACTTGAAAACTACTGGTTGGAATTCAAAACAACTTCATACAATTGTCAAACACAATAAGGGGAAGTGCAGTGCACAAGAACCATAACTCTATCTAAAGTAATTACAGAGTTATTGCCCTTTGTTACTTTTCCATTGCCTTTTTTGTCCGGACCATAACTTGAAGACTAATGGTTGGAATTCAATATAACTTCATACAATGGTCAAGCACATTGAGAGAAAGTGCAGTGCACAAGAACCATAACTCCATCTTGACTAATTACAGAGTTATTGCCCTTTGTTACTTTTCCTTGTCCAGAGCATAACTTGAAAACTACTGTTTGGAATTCAATACAACTTTATACAGTTGTCAAGGACATTAAAAGGAAAGCAGTGCACAAGAGCCATAACTCCATTTTGACAAAATACAGAGTTACTGCCCTTCGATACTTTTCCTTGTCAGGAGCATAACTTAAAACGTACTGGTTGGAATTCAAAACAACTTCATACAATGGTCAAGCACAATAAGAGGAAGAGTAGTGCACAAGAACTATAACTCTATCTTCAGTATTTATAGAGTTATTGCCCTTTGTTCCTTTTCTTTGTCTTTCTTGACTTATTACAGAGTAATTCAATTAAACTTCATCAATGGCCAACCACATTGAAAGGAACTGCAACATATAAGAACCACAACTATCTTTAATTGCCCACAACCATAACTCTATATTTCAATTCTTTTACAAGGTATTCTGTTACTAGTAACATCCTCATTTCCAAAGCAGTCTTGTGGGGGTATTAATCACATTTAGTGATAGTTCTAGTTAGTCTTATATATACAATTTGTAAATATATTTATGTCACCTTACACATAGAGGCTAACTTTTATTTCAAATGTCCTGTTTAGTTTGGATGTCTCAAATTGTGTCAGCTTCATAGCTTGATTTTTTTCTTTAGAAAGGGAAATATTTTTACCACCTTGAGACAATGTAGAATACACAGAAATTATTCCACCAACAACATTCTGACTTGACTAGTGCATGTTCTGTGATGAACAATCTACCTGCCATAACAACTGGCTACAGGGGCAAAGGTCAAGTTTACCAAGGTCAAGGCGCCCTGAGAGGGCATGGCATTGTCATTCATATGAAGGAAATCTTGTTCTCCATTATTAATTCATATGCCCATGAATTGTTAACATAAATGTATATGTTATAATTTGTAGTAGTCAATTTATCAGTGTTCTTACCTTTGTATTTTAGGATTTGTTCAAGAAGTCAAAAGACACATCAGACATTGTTATCCCAGGAACAAAGAAGGGTAAAGGGCCCGGCAAATCTCCTGCTAAGAAAGGCAAATCTTCAAGTGGCAGTGATACAGATGTGAATGATGATAGTGATGGTAAGATGTTGATACAAATGTTTGAGTCTCTGAAGCTTCTTGTCCTTGTGTTTGTGGTTAACTGTGTTAAAATGTATGCATGTGAATAATTTGTCTAAAGAAAATGTGGTAGTGATTTGTCAATAGAAAATGTGGTGATAATGATTTGTCAATAGAAAATGTGGTGATAATGATTTGTCAATAGACAATGTGGTGTTAATTTGTCAATGGAAAATGTGGTAATTTTTTATCAATAGAAAATGTGGTAATGGTTATCAATAGCAAAAAGTGGTAATGATTTGTCAGTAGAAAATGTGGTAATGATTTGTCAATAAAAAACTTAATGTGGTAATGATTTTTCAATAGAAAATTTGGTAATGATTTGACAATAAAAACTGTGGTAATGATTTGTTAATAGAAAATGTGGCATTGATTTATCCATGTGAGGTTTTAAATGATTTGTCCTTGTAAAATTAGTAAATAGTTTATCAGTAGAAAGTAAGGTAATGAATTATCAATAGAAAATGTGGTAAAGATATATCTTTGTGAAGTATTAAATGATTTATCCATGTAAAATTTTGTAATGATTTGTCAATAGAAAGTAATGATAATGTATTGTCTATAGAAAATGTGGTAATGATTCATTCCATGTGAAGTATTAAAATGATTTGTTGTCAGTAGACAAAGGTTTAATTTTGTGAACTATGATTGTGAAGTATTTTAATGATTCTACCATTTTAATGACCGCCTCCGTGGTCGAGGGGTTAGAGTCGATGACTTCTAATCAAGTTACCTCTCTGGCGTGGGTTTGATCCCCGGGAGATGCTTTGGTAGTTTAGCGCGGAGGAAGGTTGTCTAGTACTGGTGTAACTCTCCAGGAACGATGGTTAGGAAACTACCCGCCTATATGACTGAAATACTGTTGGGAAAAGGCGTAAAATGAAACAAACAAACAAACTACCATTTTAATATTGTAATGTTATGTCAATATAGAATAAAAATGGGAGGTTTCTTTTAGCTGAGTGACTGACAACCAATTACACTGGCTGTTTCCTTCCAATATAGCTTAAATATTGTTGAATATATCCTATAATCCTACCCAAATAATACAGAATTTTATTAATATATTTTAAAATTTCATCCAGCAAACAGCAATGCAACTCCTGTGAAATCCAAAAGTACATCAGTGTCATCTACACCTGGGAAGTCTTCAACACCTGGTGGGACTGTTGGAATAGCCAAATACTTTTCGCCAAAAAAGGAACAAAATTCTCCATCCAAAGCAATCAAGCGGACCAATGAGAATGGAAATGAATCAAGTCCAGCTAAGAAAGTAAGTGATGGTCATATAGATAGAATTCAAAGTAGAATTTTCCATTTTTTTCACCTGCTGTCAATACTTTAATGAAGGGAAAGGCAGGTTTTCAGAAATCCGGTTTTAATTGTTATAGTCTAAAATAAAAAGAATTCTACTGATTTATAAGGTCTTAAAAATTAAAACTTGTCTCTCACAGCTATTGTATTGAATCCCACAGAGAGCTTTGAATTCTTTATGTGTATATTATCTTACAAAAGTATATATTCTCCACCAATGCTCGTCTAAGACTAAAATAAATGTGAGTGGGCCACTGGATGGCTTTAGTCACCTGTAATGTGGATGGGTGCAGTGTTGTTGTGACTTACAACCCAACAACAACAAAAATAAAAAAATGAAAAGGATTGGTACTGATAAAAGTCTCGTAATTTTTTTGTCTCATAAATTTTCAATTGAATGTAACCTTTAGCAATCACTCTTGTTTTCTCGAGGCATTTTACATGCTCAAAGCTTAAATCACTCAATTTTCTAAATAAATTTTTTCGACAGTGCTTTATAGTTAGCTTTAAGTATCATTGAAAGATAAAAAAAAACTTTCGAGCCATGTCTTACATTGTTTTACATTGTTTTCAGTTCAAACAACCTCTAAGCTTTGTCTAGGATTAATTTAGTCCAAACACTCTGTCTCGAGCCTTACCTATGATAAATTTAGCCCAAACAAGCCTTAATAATTTTTATGTCATGTCTAGGATTTATTTAGCCTACATACTTCTTATGCCAAGTCTTTGATTGTTTTAGTCTAAACCTGAATGTAAATATGGTGCAGATTGTTACCAGAAGAATCCAGACCACCTAACTAATTTCTACCATCCACCAAAAGTACAGCAAACATCTAACGGGGTATGTATAAACCTTTATTAAATATCTGCACAGGTACAAATGAACCACATGTTTAACATACATGTATGTTTTAGCACACTATATGTTTTCCATAAGAAAAACATGAATTTTATATACGTTTTACATGCGGTGCGTTTTTGCATGCTTAATTGGAAGGTTTTATTCATAACTATGTCAAACATGTTGATTCCTTTTAAAATAACAAAACACCAAAAGTGATGGAAAGAGGCATAAGTGCTTTCCTTGATAATATTTGTTTTGTATAGTTGTCCTACGAGTTATAATGCAAATGTTGCTGTGTTTCTAATTCTTCTTAGTTTTGTTTTGCAAGTTTTTGACTGCTTATGTATTTGAAGAAATTAATTTGATGTAATGCCAGTGTATTTATGTATTTTTACGATGCATTTTATGTATTTTTGTATGATAATAGGTTACACACTTTATGTACTTTTTTTTTACAGGCACTTCCCAACATCTTTACAGGAGCTAAGATTTTTATTCCAAGTGATTTGAGGGATTTCAAGAAACTTAGAAGATATGTGATAGCGTATCCTTTTGTTTGTAAATAAGTCACTTTGGTTTAAACATATTTAATTAAGCTTGATTGCGAAACAAGTTCTTGCATTTATATTTATCACTTTCGAGTCTGCTTCCTGGAACCAACCAGTACTGGTGTCATATGAAGAAACATTGTTGTGACCCGAGTAGGGCTTGAACCCATGATCACTGGGTTGAGAGGCAGACACCTTAACCACTAGGCCACCGCTCAGCTCCCCTAAGCAAGTCACTTTGATTTCAATGTATTCATTAGAATTATGTAATCTATAAAGTATAAGGTCTCTGTTGACCGACTACAATGTAGTTAATCCAGAATTTTTAGGAATTTTTAAATTGATACAAGTAGTATAAATTGTAATATTTTGCACATTGGCTCTAAATATGTTGTGGGTTCAAATCCCAACAGGGACTTTGCATTCTTTCATGTGAGAATGCTATTATAATCCAGATCGATGGTACTACTCAGGTGCCTGTTCATTCCTGAAATAATGCATGGAAGGGCACCTGAGGTCTTCCTCTACCAGTAAAGCTTGAATGACCTATACTGATAGTGTTGCTGTGGCATAAAGCCAAATCAAACAAACAAATTGAATATGCTGTCTTATGGTTATACATTTGTTTCTTGTGATGTATTATAAAGTGGGTAATGACTTCATTTGGGTTCCCTTAAAGTGACATTATGCTTATTTTTTTTGCTATGAAATTGAGTTGAATAAGTGTTATATTTCAAAACATTGGTAAGTATTATCATGATTCGCCAATAATTAATAAGGAAAATTGTTTATGATACAATATAGAATAACTACCTAAATTATAAAAAAAAAATGCTTCACACTTTTCAAAGAATTAAGCATTACCATTTTAAACAATATTTATAGAAATTTCCGTTAGTCATGTGGATTATTGGTTATTTTTAGCTCGACTATTCGCAGAATAATCGAGCTAATGCAGTCACCCATTTGTCGGCGTCGGCGTCGGCGTCGGCGTCGGCGTCGGCGTCCCTGTGGTTAAGTTTTTGTATGTAAGCTGGTATCTCCATAACTACTGAAGGGAATGGATTGAAACTTCACACACTTGTTCTCTGTGATTATCTAAGATGATTGGCACAAGTCCCATAACTCTGATTTGCTTTTTTACATAATTATGCCCCTTTTTCGACTTAAAAATTCTTGGTTAAGTTTTTGTATGTAAGCTGGTATCTCCATAACTACTGAAGGGAATGGATTGAAACTTCACACACTTGTTCTCTGTGATTATCTAAGATGATTGGCACAAGTCCCATAACTCTGATTTGCTTTTTTTTATAATTATGCCCCTTTTTCGACTTAGAAATTCTTGGTTAAGTTTTTGTATGTAAGCTGGTATCTCCATAACTACTGAAGGGAATGGATTGAAACTTCACACACTTGTTCTCTGTGATTATCTAAGATGATTGGCACAAGTCCCATAACTCTGATTTGCTTTTTTACATAATTATGCCCCTTTTTCGACTTAGAAATTCTTGGTTAAGTTTTTGCATGTAAGCTGGTATCTCCATAACTACTGAAGGGAATGGATTGAAACTTCACACACTTGTTCTCTGTGATTATCTAAGATGATTGGCACAAGTCCCATAACTCTGATTTGCTTTTTAACATAATTATGCCCCTTTTTCGACTTAGAAATTCTTGGTTAAGTTTTTGCGTGTAAGCTGGTATCTCCATAACTACTGAAGGGGATGGATTGAAACTTCACACACTTGGTCTCTGTGATTATCTTAGGTGATTGGTACAAGTCCCATAACTCTGATTTGCTTTTTTGCATAATTATGCCCCTTTTTCGACTCATGAATTCTTGGTTAAGTTTTTGCATGTAAGCTTGTCTCTCCATAACTACTGAAGGGAATGTATTGAAACTTGAAGAGTTTGTACCTTTTTCGGACAATTTTATGTATTCATATAGGTAAGCATTATTATACTCAATGAAACACCCTTGTGACAAATTTTCGAATAGTCGAGCGTTACTGTCCTCCGACAGTTCTTGTTTCATTATAAAATATAAAAAAAATGGGTCAAAGACAGAAAAGGCCGGGTTGCATTTGTATACCAAATATCATGATGCTGTGATGTTTAGAAAAAAATTTGCCACTGATCATCAATGTCGAAAATTTAACTAAGTCGGAAAACAGGAAGTGGATAAGCAACAGACCTGAAATTGAATCCCACGGTATGGGGCCATGTATCAATGCTGTATGCCAAATATCAAGAGGCTGTGATAAGTAGTTGCTGAAAAAACTGTTACGAAAATTTCCTACTATTGACCATTAATGTTGAAAATTTAACTAAGTCTGTAAACAGGAAGTGGATAAGCAACAGACCTGAAATTGAATCCCACGGTATGGGACCATGTATCAATGCTGTATGCCAAATATCATTAGGCTGTGATAAGCAGTTCCGACATTCACCATACTATAACCCGGGTTGGAACCAGTGCAACCCGGCCAATTAGAGTGATTACAGTTCATTGAATTAAAAAGTTTATCTTTAACAGTTGTATAGATTTGATGGAGAAGTTGTTCCAGAGTTCAGCAAAACAACTGCCACACATTCTGTGGTGCCAAGTGATTATTCCGTAAGTTTTGTAATAACTGTGTTATATATATTTGTAATTTTCATTCTACTATACAAGACAATCTTGTCCGCACACTTAGCTCAATAGGGAGAGCATAGGATTTGTAATTCATGGTTAACAGGTCCAATCCTCAGGAAAGGCAACAATTCTTGGTGACTAATGCAAATTTGTCTCTCACAGCTGATTTAGAAATCATGCTGGATAAGAACAATAGCTCATAACTAGTTTGTTATCCAGGAAAACTGGTTAGGTCAATTGACCATTGAGATGTGATCGAAAATGTTCTTAAATTGGAGTTGAAACAAACAAGCCAAACCAATCAAGACAGTCAGACAAATTAAGCAATGTTAATGCAGAAACTTATCATGATATTAATTGCAAACTTAAGTAGGCCAGTAAAAGGTATATTGGGTCAATTACTCATTTCTAGACTTTATTAGTCTAAGAAAGGGGTAAGAAATTATCATGTTGGCATTCCAGATAATTGAATGGGTTATTTTTTTTTGAAAAAAAAAAATGTAAGACCCAAATAGCTTGAATTTGCTAGAACAGTATTTTAGACAAACTGAGTTATGACCTTGACCCCTGTATGTCCTTGAACCTTAAACTTATAGCTAGAGCTCAAATTTTCCAAAAAATATACTTATACTTTATTTATTTCTTATATCTTATGGTTATTTTTATTTGAATTGGGATATCTGTGTGTTTTTATTTACAGATCTTGTGATCTTTATTAATTTAATAAAGTTGTTTAATATTTTCCAGGGTCCTGGAGAAAAGTGTGAAGGTGTGTGTATAAGAGACTCATGGTTGTGGAAGTGTATTAAAACAAAATGTTTGCAACCAACAGAATCTTTTGTGATTGGAACTTGATTGTTATATTGCATCATCTAAATATTGTAGACATTTATGTTAAACTAGCAATCTTAACATTTTTATTTGAAGTCTATTTTGTTATACATAATCTGTTAAAAAAAGTGAACATTTAAGTTGCACATGTCTAGATAGTGAACACATTTTCAAAAAAACCCAAAAAACTTACATTTTTAATTTTGATAGTTTTAGAAATATACATTTGGAAGTTAGGGACTGCTTGTTTTTTGTGCACAGTATGAGAGAATTTACTATATTTATACATATTTTTTGTACCCTGTGCTTTGTAATATAGTAAAGACTAGGGGTGTCAAGGTTAGCAAATATGTTAACCATTTAAATGGCAACATGATAACTGAGTTAAATGTTTAACTGCCCGTACAAAAAGAACTCTTAGATTGTGAACATTAACTTTGTTTTTTTATGATAAGATATGACATTTAGTTTGTATTATGTTGTACTCATCTAATTAAAGTGTTTTTTTTCTGCTACGGCCGTACTGTACACAATAAGATAGCATGCGATTGAGAAAGAAAACAACAGGTATGCACTTCATTTACAAACAAAAAGTCACATCTTGTCATAGTTAAAGAAAGGTGATATAAACTCATTCTTAAACTTCTTTGCTATTGGTCTAATATACTAACCTGGGATTCCAGTAACTGAATTTTCTAATCAAAACCAACCAAACCTGTTTAAAAGGATAAATGTGACATCTCTAGTAAGGACTTTATCTGCATTTTTTAACAATATGTTCATTTTATTTCTGTAAGTATTAAGTGCCTTTTGCTATGTTTAACTCTTCTTTTTTTGTGCACATGATGATATATATTGTCGGGCATGTGTAGCCAAGTGGTTAAGGTCACTGACTTCAAACTACTCGCCCCTCACCACTGTAGGTTCACATCCTGCCAGTCACTTCAGATTCTTTCATGTCAGGAAGCTATCCTAGCTTATGGAAAGTCTGTGGTTCTACTCGGGTGCCAGTCTGTGCCTGAAATAATGCACAGAGGTGTGTCTGAGGTAATCCCTAGCCAGTAGTTGCCCTCTACTAAGACCTCTACCTTGTTCGTAGAACGCAAAACCCAACAACAAAACAAAAAAACATTAAAATAAAACCCAACAAGAAAACTTGTGATATTAGCATGAATGTTCAACAAAGTGAGGTACAGTGTTGTACACAAAATTGTGGTCCCTTTGGCCAATGTCAAGGTTACATGTAGAGGTCAAATGGTCAGATAGAACGTAAAAATGTTTGTGATGATTATTTAGTCATTGTGAATTGTGGGATTTAATTTATAAATGTTCACAGTTATGAGACTGAACATTTGTGTCTGGCATATTTTGTGACAACGTAGCACTTTTGTTATAAATGAGACTATTTTTTAATTTTCGTTGAATCTGGAAATGTGCTTCTTTAACCTTGACATTTATAACTCCTTATTCATAAATCACTTAGAATTGAAGGAAATTTGACGACTGTTGAATGAATGAAATTAAGTTAAATAAATATTTTTGTTGGTATACATTTTATACAAAAACCAAGACATAAAATTTATACATTAACATGCTTTTTATTCATATACATGATTTGTTTCTTTAGACATGTTGTTTTCTTTATTCACTTAGGCAGCTTTGTTTTGAATTGTTATTTTCAGTCATTGTTTTTGTTGTTTATATATAGATGTCAATGTAGTTTTCTAAATGTTTTGAGTTTGTTTTTTGTATTTCTTAAACCATTATCATGCTTAATTTGTATGTTGGGCATGCTTTGGATTATTTTAACTGCTGATTACTGATATTAGTAGTTTTAAAGCTGCATGCCACCAGCTGAGTCAAAATCATTCAAGAAATTCAAACTTGAGAAAGATAGACTTAGAGTTTAAGAAAAGTAAAAAAATATATTATAAGATTCAAGTAATAATTTACATGTTATGTGTGATTTATGACTGATTTTGCAGTATTTATCACCATATTTCTACTGCATGACTACAGGCTATTATTGCATATATTTACCCCTTTTTGGGGGGCGTCCGTGGATGAGTGGTTAAGGTCGTTGACTTCAATCCATATGCCCCTCACTGCTGTGGGTTCGAATCCTGACAGGGACTTGGATTCTTTCATGTGAGAGCTAGCTTACGGATTGTGTTGGTTCTACTCAGGTGCACATTTGTGCCTGAAATAATGCACAGAAGGGCACCTGAGGTCTTCCTCTACCAGTAAAGCTGGAACATCGCCATATGACCTATACTGTGTCGATGCTGTGTCGGTGTAACATAAAACCCAATCAAACAAACAAACAAAACCCGTTTTAGGTAATTTATTGTGTGAATTGTAAGTGCTGTTTGCAATGTGTAAATTACATTCTGTATTCACTTTAGAATATTTCACTATTGAATACATTTGCCAAATTTTCATGAAAATTAGCATGAATCTGGAGGCATGCTGCGTTAAGTACAATTTTCTAAAAAAGATACTAAGTATTCAATAGTCATATCTTGTCAGAGTGCATGGATGTGCAAGCTGATGTCGTGGCATAGGCAGGTCCACATTACTTATACTAAAGGGTTCAGCATATATGCAACATTTGGTTAAGGCAGTAATGCAGCATTTGGATAAGTAAGCATGAATTATTTGGTTAAGTTAGCTTACAATATTTGGTTAAGTGTGTTTGGGATATTTGAATAAATAAGCATGCAATATTTGGTTAAGCCTTCAATATTTGACTAGGTATGCATGTGATTTTTGGTTAAGTAAGTTTGCACTATTTGGTTAAGTAAGCATGCAGCATTTGGCTAGGTAGTTAAGCAAGATTTAATTAAGTATGTTTGAAACATTTGGTTAAGTTAGTATGCAACATTTGGTTTTATAAGCCAGCAATATTAGGTGAATTAGGCATGTAGTGTTTTGTTCTTGTCTCAAGTATAATCTTTCAAAAAGTGACTTATTCATTTGTCATGTTGATTAACATTAATTTAGTGGATGCAAGTGATTAAAGTAAATACTACTAATTTTAAGTGCCATTTTGAGATTCATTCCACTTATGTTTTATTTTCTTTATTTTTGTCTCTCAATGATTATGATGATTTATCACGACTTTGATAATATTATTATGTGAATTGTCATACTACAGTCAAACCTGTGAACAGCAGCCACTGAAGGAAAAGACGGTAATAGTAGCTGAGGTTCACAGACTGGCTGCTCTTTACAGTATGCTCTGTATAGTATTTCTTGCAACCAGTCTGTTATATGCTTGTTTTATACTTTCCTATTATGTGAATATTTCTTTTGGCATCACTCAGAATTTGATAATTACTGATTTACAAGGCCTAACTCTATAGCAATTTGTAGTAATCTAATCATAACAGATCCTGCACAATAGTATTAGATACTCAAAATATTGGCACTATGGAGTAATATTTAGGGTAGTAAACAGGTTTAGGACTTTGTTTATTTTCATTCTAACATGCAAATAGAATATATATTCAAGAATAATACATGTAATATTTCTTTATATTTTGACCTTTTCGATGCTGAAAAATAATATTGTTGTTTAATTTTACGATACATTAAATCTGGTTGTTACAAAATTTACTTCATATATAAGATTATTGTTCCTTACATGGTTGACAAGGAACATGACTCTAGAATCTTATATTTCAAGAATTATCCCTCTTTGACTTCGAATTTTGCTTTTAGAATTATCTTCTTTGTTAATGTTTTCACTTAAGACTGGCGATAGCTTATGTTATCATCACTCACATACATGTATATAGGTCCATAACCCCAGCACCTATATCTCAAGAATTATCTCCCCTTTGACTGTAAATTTTATTGTTTCTTTGTTATTGTAGGGATTTTCTTGAAACTTTTGATAGTAAATATATTGTTATAGTTAACATTCCTTATAACAATTCTTCAAAAACTTTATTCCAAGAATATAAAAATTTCATGTCAAATTTTAAATTCTAATTAAGATATTTATTGTTAAAGATATTACTCAATATTTTCTATAGTTGTTCCTTAACCTCATCAATTTAAGATATGAAAAGGGACATAATTCTGGTCCCATATACAGTATTCCCTCATTTTCATTTAAAAGTTTTAATACTTATAAAACCGTCAATGGTAGAATGTGATCAGTCTATTCTTGTACAATAAGTAGTTGTTTTGATGGCTGTACTCTAATATGTATATTGTGATGTTTTTATACTCATCTCAGGTTTTCTTTGTATATATTTATGTCTGATATAGAATGGAAATAAATGAATGAAACCTTGTTTAAACTTAGTTGACTATTGGTTGTTTTATTGAAAGGCTTTAAGCTACTGTTCATCAGAACCCATGATATTTGGTGTTGGTGGTGGAAGTTGACCCTCCGGATCACTGTAGTAAGCCACCTGGACGAGAGCACAGATCAGTTGATCAGGCTGTCAAGCTGTTTACTAGTACTAACTGCCTTCACTTTCACAAGGAACTGACAAATTATGTACAAGATATTTTTTTCCATTTTCGCTTCCTTACATACAAGGCACCAAAAATCGTAAGCAAACCCGATTCCGATAAGTAGCTACCAGATAGCATGATAGGTTTCATTGGTTAGTCCTTGATTTCAACTTCGAACTTCTTTCTAGTTTGCCTACCCTTTGGATGACAGTAATTAATAATATATGTATTGTAATTTGCCTTTTGCTTATTTTTTTAAACTTAATTCTACTTCTATATGAAGTTTTTTCTTCAATGTAATTTACAGACTATTGAAATATAGAAATATATTTCCCCTACATATAACAACCATTAACAGTAAATAAACCTGTTAACCTAGCATGAAATGCGATCCAATATAAAATATGTCTGCAGGTGGCGGGTTGTTTGAATAAAATACATGTGACATCATCTGTAACGTATTTACGACTTAAAGTCATTTGTGTTAAAATTTCCTGCATTGTATGATATTAATTTGACTATTTTTATGCCCCCGAAGGGATGCATAATATAATTGCACCGTCTGTCCGTCTCCACTTCATTCGTGTCCGGACTGTAACTTGAGGGATTTTTTAAAAAAAACTTGGCACAAATGTCTACCACATCAAGACGATTTGTCGCGTCCAAGAATAACGTCTCTACATCAAAGGTCAAGGTCACACTAACATTTTGAAGTTTCACATTATCACAATTAGAATTAATAGGTACACACAATTGTGTCCGGGCTGTAACTTTGTTATGCATCGAAGAATTTTTAAGTAACTAGGCATAAATGTCTACCACATCAAAACGACATGTCACGACAAAGACCCATGTCCCTACCTTCAAGGTCAAGGTCACACTTATAGTTTGAAGGAACTCATTCTCTCGAGAAGAGTTTGAAGATACACATTCATGTCCGGACTGTAACTTTGTCATGCATGGAAGGATTTTAAAATTACTTGGCACAAATGATAAAATGTGTGCATTCGTTCTGCACATATCAACTTGACATCAATGTACATGCTATGAAATAACATATGAAACATAAATAAAACATTATATTTTGGAATGTTAAAAATTATGTCTATTTGTTATTGCAAAACAGAGCGATACCAACCAGTTTTCTTATTATGTACAGAATCTCAACATCCAAAAAAACAACAACAAAAACGCACAATATTTTCGTTACTTTTTAAACTAGCATGAGAACACATGTGCTCGCATTCTACTGGCATTTGATCTCAGTTGGACTCTACGCCTGTGTGTCATTTTAATAGATAGCCAATAGGTATTATTCATTCGATTGTATTCAGACATTGTATATAGTATGAAAATATTCATCTGGATTCACTTCACGCACACACCAACGCACGCGCGCAAACACACGCGCGCGCACCAACACACGTGCGCGCGCTCACACACACACACGCACCATCACACACGCGCACACACGCACCAACACACACACACACACACACACTTGTAAGATCGCATATCGATTTTGCAGCTTCTTCAGGTGGAGGAAGAGCTGAGGTACTGAGGTACGTCTTCATGTGTTATTCCAAGAACGAGCATTTGCAAACATTCAAGTTTAAACCTTGATAAAGAAATTTATTGATGTAGCAAACACTCAAATAAACAAATTGAAATTACTTAGAATACTATTAGTAACATCGGACTAAACTCTGTCTTCTTTAACAGTATTAAATGCATCGAAAAATGTCCGAGCTAAATCTGTTATTAAATGAGGTCGGGTTCAGACTTTAATAATTAATACTGAAATTGAGAAATTTCTTACGAAGAACGAGCGTCATTCAAGAAAAATATTCCACAGGTGTACTTAATAATATAAAAGTTTGAATTGTAAAATTAAGATTGTAGAAATTATTACACAATATTTTCTTGTAGTGAAAACAGAACATCCATTATCCTATTTGTGCAAATCTTTAATATATGTTTTATAAATCTTGGTAATGTAACATTCAATTACTTGTATACAAGAATACAATATGGTTCTAAAATGATCTGAATATACAATAAGATACAATACAAAAAATAATCGTTTCATATGATCTGTCATGTTTCTTGAATATACATTTTGTCTTGTTTTGATATTGATGAAATATATACACCACTTTCCGTAAGTTAAATATTATTTACTTATTATTCTCTATCAATAGACTTGTTTAACTCAGCACGGCGATGAAATACCATCTCCAGTTCATTTTTAAAGTCACCACCTTGATTTTTATCTCCAGCCTTCTTTATGTAATTCCTAGGGATGTATCCACGTCTCCCGCTTGCTTCAGCAATTAACCAATCTTTATCACATTTTTTCAAGACCGTCACTACAAGGCCTGCCTTGAGTTCGATTTCATCATCCGAACTTGGTTTGTAATCGTACAAAGCTATATATTTTTCTTAACACAAAAGAAAAACAATTAAATATAATCTGAATCTTTCATAAGTTATACGTGTCGTTGCAGTCCTTTTCTAACAACTTAGATAGTTCTGATAACGTTTCCTACAATACCGTTCAGCTAGAACAGTAAACATTTTAAAAATCAGTCAAAGCAATGTTAAAAATCAATTTCAGTTCAAAAGAAGAAAATCAAGTGTAAAATATACAGGAACTTTTATGTAAAAATGTTCATAATGACATTTAATTAAATACAATAGATCAAAACATTTATCTTATACCACAAATATAGCAATTTCGGTAATATCAGTCCGGAACGTTTACTTATATATACATACATATGTATTCTTGTTCCTATTAAATTTACCTGGCTGTTGTTGATGTACTGATATCATATCTTGACCTGATTGTTTAGGAATTACAGGACCAAATTGTGCTGCCTTCTCTCTTTTTGTACTTAGAATTGGAGATCCTATAAATTACAATCATCATTTGTTTCTTAACATTAAGCCAGTTGAATATGTATATTTAAATATTTGCATAGCTTAGGATTTACAACTTTGGATTTTAACAGTTTATTCAAGTGTTAAGTAGCTTGATTGGCTTCAAACCACTTGCCTCTCACTGCTGTAAATCAATACATGTGAAGAAGCTTTAAAACTAGATTATTGAACGAGGGTGATTCTACTTCTATTCCGGGCGTGTCTTAAATAATGCAAGGGGAGACACCAAAAGTCTAACTCTACCAGAAAAGCTGGAAAGTCGCAATATGACCATGCAGTCTTAGTGTAACTTAACACCGGACATTTCACATTGAAGTAGAGACTCGTCAGACCACATGATTGTGAAGCCTGACTTGGTTTTATATTTATGGTGAAGACTAATAGCACTTTGGTTTAGCAGTATTAGGGGGTGAATTATTTTCAATACGAAATCCTGAAATATTAAACCTGGTCTGCAAATTGAACATCGTGGTAATTAGATTGTTTTTAGACCGTCGGCCGCAGACGGGTGGACAGGCGTATGTCAAACAATATGGTTTCCGGTCTACTTAACTTTAGATCGACTTTCTTACTTAAACTTGGTATATAGCTAGCTTATGTGAATTGGGATTGCATTTAGGTCCCATAGAATATCAGTGAAATGAAATGATGAATGAAAAATATTTCAATGAAACTTGGCGTGGTGAAAGCCTTATAAGACATCTCCGCATTGTACTGCTCATGTCCCCCACCCTAAGTGCCGTGGTCACTGTTACTTAAAATGGTTACTGTTCAAACTCAGAGATATCAATGAAACTTTGTGTATATTAAGCTGATGTTGTTGCATTTGCCATCCCTGGAACTTACTTTAATTACGTTTTACTGTGTTACTGTTACTCAAATTAGGAAATCGATTTTTGGTCAATAACTAGAGATATGTATGAAATATTTCACTGACACTTGGTTTGTCGTTTGCATATGAGAAGACATCATTAAACATTGATTTCGGGGTATATGTAAGTTAAGGTCATGGTCGCTGTCACCAATAGACAACCTTGTTTTCGGTCAATTATAAAATATTTGTAGTGAAATAATTAAATGAAACTTTGACCCTAGCAGGCATATGTGAATACATCGTTTTGAATTGCTTTTAGGTCAAATTTAATGAAACCAACTAAAAATAGAAAATCGATTTCCGGTCAATAACTGTTGTATAGAACGATTTCTTTCACAGAAACTTGCGTTACGGCAAGCGTATGTTAAAATTTCTCCTGGGATTTTCTTTTTTACCATTTACAATGCAAATATTTAATTTTATGTTGCTTTTGTTTGTAATCCAACTACAACAGGGGCTAACTTGAGACTTGGTTTCGTGGCATGGTCGTGTTTCTTGTTTGGAAAAAAAACTTTCATGCATTTTCGTTGTTTATTTTTTTGTTCTTAAAAATGAATTTAAATATTTTACTTTAATCAATTTATTTGACTTTGTCTTAGTGTAGTCTTTTGAATGATTCATATTTAATGTTTTCTGTTATAAATGAATTTATCTATACTATTTTGAAGAGAAAATGCTTGCTTATTATAATATCAAACTACTTGAAATTTTACCTGGTTTTTCTGTTTCGTTTTTGTTCCGAAGGTGTACCTACAAAATTACAATTAAAGTGATTTGGATATAACAGTGATGCAATATTCTGAATTATGGCAATCTTATGAATAGTAATAAGGGTAAATATTCAAGTTATACCGGTACTACTAAATAAAAACGGTGAAATTTATTTAAAAGATGAATGATATTTAAATTGATCGTACTTATTCACGGGTACTTATTCACGGATACACAGCCGCATGGATGAAGAATTCAAAACCAAATTATATTAGTAGTTATGATATAAAAAAGATATAAAAAACTCTACGTTTTTAGGAGTAACCGTATCTGGACGTTCACTTTGGTGCGCCGTGATCCTTTGTCTCCGTATCGTACGAGGCGAGGGACGTATTGTACGAGGCGAGGGTTTCTTTGCAATCGGAGGTGCAACAGCTTAAGAAAATATTTTCAAAACAATTTCAATGACTTTAACAATAACCAGGTATCAGTTTATAGATTATCTTATTTTTGTATTCGATTTTGACAAATTTCGAAAGGTAACAAAGATGATAATAACATTATAATAACATTAACATTATAATTATGTAACTATCATTAAATGAGATTCCATTTCAGTAAATTGGTTGTTATAAAGATGATTTTTACCCCGCAAAGTTTTGCGTTCTTAAAAAAATTCATCTTTATCCTCAAAGACAATAAAAAATGTTATTTAAAAAATAACTTTATTTAGTAATTGTTTTGATCGCAAAATACCTGAACATCCATTTACTGTTTCTTAATTATGGAAACAAAGACCAAAAGGAAAGAAGGCAGTCAATCTTATCAAACCTTCTTCAATGTAATGCAAATATTTTTTCGATAATTTATCATCTGTTATAAATGAAATATTTCCCTGTATAATATCATAAAATACATATATACTTCCTGATCAGTTTCATGTTTTATCCATCAACTGAACAGGTGTTAACAATGTTTTATCTACATGTGCTCAAAAGGTAAGGTATGTAAATAAATGTTAATAAACATTCTTATAGATCTTAAATAACATATTTCAAGTGTTGAATATTGCAACGATTAAACAAGTCTTATAAATAAATGCGCTATACATTATTCATAAGTTTTTTACTGCTGAAAGACACTTACACATTTCAGATACAGATATTGAACTCAGTATTTAAAATAATGTCGGTCTCATAAGTTCACGATTCTCATGTATCTTAGATATATTAATGAAATATGATTATGAGTTAGTGATTTGCTTTGGCATATGCATGGTTCCAATTTTTGCACAAAGTAAAGAAGTCCTCTTGATTTGGTAACTTGGTAACCTACCGTAGACATCCATTTTATCTTCATTTGCCTCTTCTTCTTGTTCTCTTGAATGGGTCTGACGTGGTTGCACACGAGCACCACTATGTTTTACTTCAGTGAGATATGACATCTTCGTATCACGTGACGGTACAAGTTTCTGTGTCACGTCCACTATAAAAATGTTGGAATATAGGTTAACTTTAAGAAATATGCAGCTAAAAGGCATGAGGATACATGTTTATACATTCATTCATCACCCAACAAATTAATTAATTATCTTTGTTTCACTGAACAAAACTTATAAATCCTTACCACTTTGTTTGAACACTCTGATAAGCAGGACTAATAAATGATATTATGTGAGATTACTTATTATTTTGTGTTTAAACAATCGTGGTCAATTTCATTTATTTATTCATTATTAGAATATGAAGCGCTATTATAGCTCGGAAAATCAAAACACTGATTTCC
>NW_026858394.1:0-22313 GCF_026571515.1 Ruditapes philippinarum | reverse complement strand
CGACAGCTTACCTGCTTGCTGGAAGTTTTGTTGCCGACGTCAATACGTCAAATAATTGCGGAAAATATCCTGGATTTCTTTTCTCGTCAAATACGGCTATAGAATGAATATTGCACACCATACAAAATTGTTTCTTCCCACCAAACCTCATGCGTATTCCGGTGTTCAGCATCACAGTAATCCGCTGTAAAAAACATTTTAAAATTTCATGCAATAATAGTGTAACTGCCAAGGTTTACCAATGGATGATTGTGAGCTCGAATCCCAGGAAGGAGATTACACAATAAACTCTGATTAACAGATTTAAAAGATAAATAACCATGAATTTAAGCTTATTTGTGTGCAGATAATAATTTCATTTATGATAGGAAACACGAAAATAACTGCACTATATTTAAAAAAGCATTTTGAAATTTCCCAGTAACTTGGAACTATGACTAACCAATTCTTTGGGAACGGCGGTAGAAGCGGGGAATTAAGGACCTGTCGGGTTAATGCGTTGGTTTTGTACTAATAGCAAAATGTCTGGAATATGTCAGGCAATGAGTGGGGGTTTAATCAGCTGTATCCGCAGGATATCAAGGGTTTGAAACTTTAAAAGTCAAATTCCTCGTTAATCCCTGGCTGTGAAGAAATCGAGGTTATAATTGACTTGAATGAAGACATTATTGTTGACAGGTTTGATAGCTTAACAGATATTTATTTGTACAAATATGAAACAATCTTACTGTAGTCGTGTATTAGCTCAATAGGTAAAACGCTGGACTATAAATCGGGTGACCCGGGTTCGATTTCCGGACGGTGCAGGTCACTTTCGTTGTGATTGAACATTAAATCCTTTCTACGGTCATTCGCACTTGGCTCTGGCATGTACAAAAGTTATCAGATCAGGCAACTAGTACTGGTAAACTGCTTGACAGCCTGCCCAGCAACAATACCCAGCTGGACTGTGCTCTGGTAAATTCAATATGGCTTACTGCCGTGATCCGGAGTTAAAAACTACAAACGCTACCGTCACAACATTTTATTATTTTTTACAACCTTGTATAATTCAACAACATATTTTAAAGTGGCCTCAAGCCGATAAATGATCATTTTATTGAAGGATAGACAACATAATCAAGTATAAGTCAACCACCCCCGTTGATAGAATAACTTTCGTTTCTGAATGTTATGTCTGTTTTAAAGGGTATAAATCTATATCTTATGAAATATTTTTATAAAATTTATCAACAGTAAAATTATATGAGTTCCATTATAATATTGTTGATTCTCGAAAAAGTTGTACCATAGAATGTCTCTGTTATTTAACACACATGAATAATGTACGTATTAAACAGAATAAAATGATCCGGAACAAAATATTATTTTGCTATTTTAACAAGAGTTTTATCCGAATATCAATGACTTTGTTCATGCGCCACTCGCTTTAAATTAATTTAAGTGTTTAAGGCATTTTTTGCCATTTTTTATTTCATACAAGTATTTTATATATAGCTTCTATACACTTAAATCAGTTATTACACTTCAGTTCGCTTTTACTACACTAGATGTAATTATAATATATACTCACACATATATATCAAATACTCACCTCCTTTGGTTTATTCATTAATTTTGAGATACATTCCTCTAGATTTTCTTCCAAGTCTGGAGAAATTTCTGAGTCTTTAAGATTCGTGAATATATAACACAACGGCATTTTAGTTAAAAGTTAAGATATTTAATCTAGTTACTATATATAAAACTTATCTTGTCAACATTAATGTCCTTGATCTTGATCTTAGATTCTACACTAGCTTGAATATTATTCATGTAAATCTAAACATGCATAAGTTCACATATTAGTCTCCATTTTATGCTAACGTAACAGATAACAAGTTAAATGACCCTGTTACTGACGATCTATATTTAAACTTAACACAACAAAACAACCAAGGTCACAAAATATCGATTGCACGCACTTGGTTGTCTCAATTAGATCGATTTGGAAAATGTGATAATATTGTAACGAAAGGATGAGTCGTATTATTGACTTATTCACGATCACAGGACTTTTGCATATTATAAAATCAACGCTGTTACAATCAGATATCTTATATGCATCTTACTCACTCTTTTTAGTACGTGTCAAAAATAAATAGATCTTAAGTTTTGTTAATGTGAATTGGTCTATAATGGAAGGTTTATAAATACGGTAAATAATTATGTTGATAGTATTTAGTATAAGATACAACAAACAACTAATAAATGACGGGGAAAACATGTAAAACAATGTTGATATAAAAGTTCTCAATATAAAACAAAATTGTATACAAAGCAAGCATACAATTATATAGAGAATACCATGCCAGTGTCTGATATTACAAAAAATATCAGCCAAGACCAAAAAAAGAAGAGCGAGGCTCTCCTTTATTGGACTGTTCCAAATTTAAATAATGGAAAATCCATTACACAAATTAAGCAAACTTGTATGCAATATTGCTTCAATAATCTGAACCCCTGTTGACCTTCAGTTAGATAAGGGCACTAAATAGGAAGAGCACAATTATGTTACTACTTTCAACAATTGACAAAATGGTTTTATTGTTCATTTCTCTGGCAATTTTGCATGTCCAAGGTATGTCCATTGTTTCACCCCTTTTATTTGTAAAATGGACTATTCCTGCTTGGAAATTTTGATTTTTTTTATTGTTAATCTAAAGAATTTTGATATCTAAAGAACTAGATTCAATTACTCAATCAAGCTGTTGACCTGATTTAACTGTTGGTATACACAGGTTAACACCGCCAATGGATCATAAAGGCTTAAACATTCTGCTAGTGCTTAATATGTACGTTTAACTGAATGTTTGCATTCTTTCATTTAAAGCTATTACTGTTTTTGCAGGATTTGATTTTTTAATTTTATTTCTATGAGCATTGAACATTTTCTTTGTAAAATAGTTGTTGTCAAGTAAAATTAAAATACATGTATGCCTAGTCAGAATGTACACCTACATGGCATTTTTCTATGTTTTCTGTTTCATTGCCATCGTAATCAGATGCCTGTCATTTAGAAGTCTTGTAAACGACTATCCTCTGCATCCTTATGACCAAGGTATTTGTCATAGTAAAGAGGTCTAAGATCATGTTAAGCACTCTGTCGTTATATAAGTATAAAAATCGAGACCTTATTTAAAATTTTGTAAAGTTATAACAAGCTTCCGATACTGACGACGTCGTTCCAAAATACATGCTATATATTCATAGTGTGTTTTCATATCAAAATATTCAGCTGCTATTTTAAGAACGGGTTACGTATAGAAACCTACAAATATTAGTCTTTCAAATTTAGAAACTATGATATGGTTTTGACGATGAGATACAAAACAACAAATATTCAACTGATAAAATACTGTCCGTTGTAGCTTTTCACCCTCTTTGATTTAGGAGTGATAGGGACGGACTGCCCGGACGGGTTTGAAGGTCATCATGGTACTTGTTACTTCTTTAGTCACGGCGAAGAAACTTGGACAGGTGCCTATGTATGTATAGGTTATCTTTTTGTAGATGTTGCATTTGCTTTGGCCAAGAGGTTATTTGGACTACTGTTAGTAGCTTTTTAAGAATAACTTAGAATTGTTCTTACGATTTTTTCATGTGTACTTGTTTCTCAACATGTTAACCCTTTCACTTGATCGGAGAATACACGAAATAACTTATCTTCGGACATATGACTTGATAAAAAATCTGGAGCCTGAATACAAAACTCTTTTTTATTCTAAGTGTAGTCTTTACCAAAAAAGGACAATAATTGTTTTCATTCGCTCTGTTAGAGTTGTTTGTGTTGTTTACAATATTGTTGATTATGTTGCTGTTTGCTGCAGGAATCTTGTAAAATATTTGGCTCAATGCTCGTTGAAATAAATTCGGCAGACGAAGATTTGTACCTTTCCAATAAAGCCAGGAGTCTCGGAAGTACGTACACGTGTTTATAGTCTTGATTTTTGTATTTTCTGATCGTAAGATCAGTAATTGTATTTTCTGATCGTAAGATCAGTAAATACATAGCTAACATCCACGGTCTAACACAAAATTTCCTAACAGTACTAACAACGCAAAGTAGTTCTCACTCAAAACTGCTTAAAACCCAGCAATTTAAAAGAAAGAATAATTTTTAATGTAGGCATTTAACGAATTACAGTGCATTAAAAGTTTAGATTAGTCAATAGAAATATGAGGTTACAATCACAAATTTCGCGGATGAATATCTTTTTTACCCAATGAAAAATGTTCGGCTATTTCCGTAAAGCTTCGCATTATCATGAATATCATTTAATCAATGAAAATGCTATTTTTAGCTATGCCGATTACCGAATACTCCAGAGCGTAGTACACAAATAAATCTGACTGTCGAGCAGTGGAATATATACATGTCGGACTGTTTTGGCGAGAAGATTTTCGATAAATTATTTTCATCAGTGTTAAACAACACGTTTATCGTGAACAAAATACCTCGAAATTAATAAGGATTACAAACACGAAATGATGGAAATTCTCAATTTAGAATTACATAATGTATTCGTTTTTATTCAAGGTTCATATGTATAACTGCTCCGTGGTGCAGAGGTAAGCGGTCTCGTTGAGGGTGTGAGAGGCCTATGGTTCAAATCCTAGTCGAGGCAATTCTATTTTTTTTTTTCATGCAAAATTCCATATGTAAATCTCAAACTGTTATAGAAGAAAATCAAAACGCTGTCGCTGCGTAAGATGAATTATAGTATATAAAAATAAAC
The DNA here is from genome assembly GCF_026571515.1 of Ruditapes philippinarum. Taxonomy (NCBI): domain Eukaryota; kingdom Metazoa; phylum Mollusca; class Bivalvia; order Venerida; family Veneridae; genus Ruditapes; species Ruditapes philippinarum. The sequence goes on along the minus strand of NW_026858394.1, from coordinate 17,535 downwards.
TTATACAGGAAAGTACATACAGATAGTCAGTATGATTTAGATTGCAAAGATCAGAAAATACCATAGAGCTGCAGCCCTTTGATTAAAAACATTACTGTGATTTTATCATGAACGCCATCTTTCGCTTATTATAATAAAAAGACATATGGTTTTCTGTATGCATAAACCATATGTTTTCAAAAGATGATATATTTAATAATATCACTGAGATTCAGCTGTGAACTTACGTTATAAGTTATATAGGTCACTAAATAGGCTGCATATAAAGAAGAATAAAAGACACCCTTAAATCTTATTGTTTGATAAATAAATAATAAAAAAGAAACTAAACCGACAAATGTCATATAATTACGGTGGAAAAATGAGTTCCATAGGGAAAACAATGTATTTTTTATACAGACTTAAAAGCTTATCTCCAAAAAGAATTCGAGAATGCTATTTTGTGCCCTTATCATTGCCAATATATGAAGTAAAAACTGTTGCGTTTTACACCTTCATGCCATGTCTACACTTTACTGCCGGAAACAACATTTATTAGACCAGTTGATAGCTAAGCCAGCCTACATCTCCGTACAGTCTGACCAGGTCCAACCTCAAATTTACATTTTGACATCACTAAAAATAGTAATGCCCAATTCCTTATTTGGAAGACGAGCAAGATCTTTTATGAAATGTACCATTTTATTGTTTTTTACTCATAATTTGTCGTGTTGTTTGTTTTACCATTGTCCCCATTTATAATATTCGACAATTTTTACCCGTACAATGCCAACCCAAACCCCTATCAGAATGGAAAATTTAATATCATTTGAAACAAAATGGATGACAAGGGGCGCCTACAGAGCACACCATTCGCCATGTTTTTGTCGGGTTACCTATATATAGAAATGAACCTCTATCTTCAAGTACGATCTTCACGTACGAAGTATAGATAGATAGATAGATAGATTTATTTCGGCAAAGGAAGCATATACATAGTTGACAATATAACATAGGATAAAATAATGAGCATTATTAAATACTATATCACATACGAGTAAAACTATGACATGCTCACCAAAACCAAGGATAACACAAAAAAGGGCAAAAAAGCTCTTATTTCCATTGTGGTCCTTTGTATTGGCGGCATGACATAGAGAGGCAAACCTTAATATAATCATGTTTAAAAATACTAATAAATCATAAAAATGTATATCACAGTCAAATCTTGAGTTAATGATACTCCTGTTTACAGCTAGGATTTAAAACACATTACTAAAATTGTAATAAGATAAATGGCAGACAATTTAAAATCCTGAGCCGAAATATGTAAAAACATGTTTAAAAAAAAATTTAAATACTGTTCATAAGATGACTTTTGAGTGTTGTTATATTTTCTGGTCCTTCGGGATCATTGATGCCAACACTATAAAGTGTTGAGAATTGAGTACCGCTCTTGATGCCAACACTATAAAGTGTTGAGAATTGAGTACCGCTCAAGCCGGTGCTAGGGGGCGTGAGGGATGTTGCACTTATCCATTATCCCTCATGTACAGACTCAATCAAACCGAGTCTGCAATTCTTATGTTATTTTGTTGTGATTAATGCTTCCGAGGGATCACTTTGTTTCCAGAATTTTGTACTTCACAACAGCAGGTGTCAAGTGCTGTGTGGCAGCCGTAAAAAGTTGCCCCGTACTTCACTTCAGTGTTGTTATATTTTCTGGTCCTTCGGGATCATTGATGCCAACACTATAAAGTGTTGAGAATTGAGTACCGCTCTTGATGCCAACACTATAAAGTGTTGAGAATTGAGTACCGCTCAAGCCGGTGCTAGGGGGCGTGAGGGATGTTGCACTTATCCATTATCCCTCATGTACAGACTCAATCAAACCGAGTCTGCAATTCTTATGTTATTTTGTTGTGATTAATGCTTCCGAGGGATCACTTTGTTTCTAGAATTTTTTATTAAAACTTTGTAACCTGTTGATCTCCGTTAACTTTACAGGTAAATCATTCCATAATTTAATACCAGAGAAAGCAAATGATTTAGAACCCTGGCCTTTGACCTTAGGTAGATAATATCCACCCTTTTGACTAAGTCTTGTACTATAATTATGAATGGAATCTTGTGAAATAAAGTGTTCAGACATGTAATCCGGAGATAGGCCATTTTTTCTCTTAAAAACATGACACAACATTATCTGTTCAACTCTTTTGTGGACCGGTAACCAGTTAAGGGACTTAAAGTGGGATGGGTCAATGTGGGCTCTAGAGTCCAAGTCAAGTACAAATCTCATTATTTTGTTTTGACAAGTTTGTAACTTATTTTTTAAAGACTGTGTCAAGCTATTATACCAAACAGAGCATGCGTAATCATAGTGACACTGAATAAGAGACATAACCAGAAGTTTCTTGGTATGCTGAGTAGGAAACTCTTTCTTGCGGTAAAGAAATTTTAACCGAGAGTTGGCCTTCTTAAGAACAGACTCGGCCATGGCGCAAAATGACAGATTTTGGTCTATAGTAATCCCAAGATACTTGATAGATGAAGTTGATTCAATGGATGCACCATCACATGTTATATGCAGGTTAGATTGTGACCTAAGTTTTTGCCTGGACCCAAATAAAATTGACTCGGTTTTACCCAAATGCAATGACAACTTATTGTCCACTAACCATTGGCTGACCAATTCCATATCATCTGTCAATGCCTTTTCAACAACAGATAAACTTTTACCAGATACAAGGATACCAGAATCATCAGTATACAAAAGCAATTTATTTTTGACCACAGCTGACATATCATTTACATAAATTAAAAAGAGAAGGGGTCCAAGGATTGAGCCCTGAGGAACACCACATGTAATTTTGGAATTGGAAGAATAAGTACCAGAGACATCTACAAGCTGCTGTCTATCTGATAAATATGATTTGAACCAATTTAGGACGTCAATACTAAGACCTGATGCTTGCAGTTTCATTAAAAGAATGGAATGGTCGACTGTGTCAAACGTTTTCTGCAAATCCAGCAGCACCATACCAACAACATTACCTTTATCATTTTCATACCTGATAAAGTCTGTAAGGTGAATCAGACAAGTATCAGTAGAGAAGCCACTCCTGAAACCTGATTGAAATTTATACAGCAGATCTTTATCCTTAAAATAAGCTTCAACCTGGTCATAAACCACCTTTTCAAGGATTTTAGATACAACATTTAAAATGGACACAGGCCGGTAATTACCAACAGACAATTTGTCGTTCTTTTTATAGAGGGGAACAACTCTTGCAGATTTAAGATCATCAGGGACTTGACCTTGGATAAGGGATAAGTTTATGATATGAGCTAATGGACTAGCAATAACTGGGGATCCATCTCTGATAAAACGTGAAGGTATACCATCTAAGCCAGTAGCTTTTTTGACACCTAATGAAGTTAAGTATTTAAGAACTTTACTTTCAGAAACAATGGAAAAAGAAAAACTGTTTGCAAAAACACCCTTATTTGCATAAAAAGTATTAACAAAATTCGTACCAAATTTATGCATACTTTCTGGCAACTTTTCAACAAGTTTACATGCAACTGTTGTATAAAATTTGTTAAATGATTCAGCAATAAGTTTCTGTTCAAAACACACATTATCATCGATATTTAAACAAATATTTGAACTGGTTGAAGATCAACCCTTCTTGGAAGGCAAACCAAGATTTTTAACAGTTTTCCATAAAGAGGTTGAGTCATTTTTGTTCTCCTCCAGTGTATTAGTAAAATATTCCTTTTTTGCTTTGGCAACAAGATACTGAACTTTGTTCTTGAGACTCTTAAATGAGTCATAATTATCACAGTTTCTATCACATTTATATTTATTAAAAGCTTTATCCCTTTCATTAATTACACTAAGAATGTCTGAGTCAATCCATGGTTCTGTTCTCTGTTTAATTCTGGTCTGTTTCACAGGTGCTATATTGTCTATCACAGATAAAAGTAACTGTTTAAATATATTCCAGGCATCATTTACATTATCACTTAGCAAAACAGGAGACCAGTCAGTATCTAGAAGACTAGCTTGAAAGTCATCTTTGTTATAATTTTTCAAAGATCTTAAAGTGACATTGTTATGAAAACAAATAGGAATTTTACTGACTTTTCTTGTACAAAATATTAAGCTATGATCACTAAATGAAGTATGAATTACACCTGAGTGAGTAATTTTATCATTATCAGACACCAATATCAAGTCAATAATAGTTGCACTTGTAATACTAACTCTAGTAGGTTCTGAGATCAATTGTTTGTAATGAAACATATTAATAAATGACTTAAAACATTGCAAAAGGTTCCATTTTGGTAAGTAGTGTTCGGAGTTTTTCTTTAAAAGGAAAAACTCTTCTTTTTTTCTCTTTTTTTATCCGGCTCAACGTCGATTCCTAGCATTTTTTGTAATACAATTTTTATGAGCCAATACCAATTCATATACTGTTCTAAACTGTTCTTTTATTCCATTAAAACGTAATAAACAGACATTGGCGAAATATGGCGTAGGCATATTTTCACTTAAGAATAAAACATTCCGCATAGATGTGTGAAAATCGTTGAAGGCCTATTTTGTATAAAAAATAGAATTGTATGTTAAAAAACTTTCAACTGAATAAGGACGTTTAACACTGGTTAAAAGAGCAGCAGTGATGAACAGTTTAAACAGCTGTAAGAAGAAAAGTGTCATAAATATATTTATATTTAACTTTATATAATTTGTCAAAACTGGACAAGTAATTAAAACGGCAAAGATATATACAGTAAGTCAAAACAAAAACACAATTTCTTATCAAATCGTCATTCGGATATGTAAATACCAACTATTCCTTACAGTAAAAAGCATATTCTGAATTTATGCCGATTGTCTTTCTTTCTTTCTTTCTTTCTTTCTTTTTTCTTTCTGTCTTTCTTTTAAATATTTCTTGTTTTACTTGTTTTATATGAAATTTAAAACTAGATTATTATTGGATCGGCCTTACTGATAAGCGTGTGGAAAGAGAGTATGAATGGGAAACAAGTCGAGAACTTCTCACAGATGTTGGATACACCAACTGGGGACAGTCCGAGCCGGATAACATAGGTAGAGAAAACTGCGTGTTTTACGCATCTTCCAGGAATTACAAGTGGGCTGATGCGGAGTGCACCAGGACTGAAAACTACATTTGTGAAAAGGGGTAAATGTGTATGGATTTAAGTCACTACAGTGTTGGAACAGTGTAGAAATCATGATCACAATGTAGACAAACATCGCTTTTTTTTCTTCGATTTTTATATTTTTCATTCATTATTGTATATAAATTGGTGTGATGTCTTAAAGTGCGTTCGGTGGGTGAAAAGGCGGGCTTTTACTGTTTAATCATTTGAGCCCCTTGTCCGGTATATACCGGAATACGGTATTTAGTGTGATGCTCCAACATTTTTTTTCAGTGTCACTTAATAAGTATACCTAACGATTTGTAATTCGCAAGAACATGACGCACAATTAACAAAAAAATATCTTTAAAAAAAGATACTCGGCAGAAGAATTTATAAATTTTGTAATCATTTACAAATTTACCACTTTTAAAGAACTCTACTCATTCCTGTACATTTTATTTTAGAACTATCATTTACATTTTATCTAATAGTGGCAAAATTCCCTTTATATTTTATCTTAGAGATATCCTTAAAATTTTATTTTAGAATGGTAATAACTATCCTCTACATTTTATTTCAGAATAGTCAGAACTGTCATTTACATTTTATTTTAGAATGACCAATGAGATAAATCGACTTCAGTTTGTAATTTTAAAATGACCAATGAAAAATCTTCTCATATTCAGTCCTTTCCTATTAATTTTACAGGAAGTCAAACTGATAACAGTCGGACTTCGTCCAAAAAAGCTGTTTAATGTTTTGATGAATTTTTATTGCCCGTATTTTTGTATCAGCATAACTTCGTTAGTTTTTACCATGTTATCAGAATTGTTATGACCGGGTTTAAACCTTAATTAAGAGACATGTTTCGATATTTGAAATAGCGTAAAAACAATATGGAAAATAAGTCGTCTATTTCATATGACATTAAGCGTAATATATCATGTACATTCGACCAGCTTTCGACGACATAATATTTGTTGTTATTTTTCAGACCTGTCGAGAACGTGAACGTCATTGGATAATCTAAGTATGAAATGTTCTTATGCCAATAAACTGTATTAAAACCTTCCAACTTTCTCCATATTCGTTGTATTTATTCAGGGGCGGATACAGAACATGGTTTCCTGGGGGCTGACATATGGGTGGAAATAAAAATAACGCAACAGGCGAAAATTTGTGCACTTTTGTTTGAAGATCAAGTTAGCATCAAAATATATGTATTTGGGGTGGGCCTGGGAGGGGTGTCCCCTCCCATAGACTGAGAAAATTTTGAAATATGAGGTTGAAAATGGTGTTATTTCCTTGACTTTCTAGTACGGTTTATGGTACCTTTTGGATGATTTTACATCACACTGTATTTTGCATGCAAGGTCTTTCAAATAGAATTCCCCTGGTGTTAGTAGTAAGCATTGTTTGCGCGACCGTTGATAAAAATAATTTCAACTACTTGATCAATTTACTCATCTGAATAATAGACGATTTTCCAAAGTAAAGTGGTATTAAAATATTGCCTTTCTATTGTGCAAAAACATAAAATCAAACATTAATATTCAATAAGAACCTTTTCCATCAATGAATCCAGAGGTCAGTACAATTTAAATTTAAAAAATATAAATGTCATAAAAAGTTACTAAAAGCAAATGACCAATCTTTTCATCTCGATAAAAATGTAAGTTAGTTAATTTCTTAGTATAAAGGAACATTGAAGGAACAATTAACATGTTATGTGCAATAAATGACTGATTTTGCAGCATTTATCACCATATTTTTACCATATTGGTATTTCTAGTGGGTGTTTAACGCAGCAGGCTTTTTTTTTTGCATATTTTGACCACTTTCTTTGTTATATTACGTGGTTTGTAAGTGCTGTTTACTTCACAATATTTTGCTATACATTTTTATTTTATTTTGCAATACTAGCATGAATCTTGAGGAATTCTCCTGTAAGCTGTCAACGTAACGCAGTAGGTAAGACTGTCAGTTAAATTTCTAGTTGAATATCAATGCTGGACATGTTCGATTCGCAAAAATTATTTCTGTATGAAGAATGTGTTTTTTACTGCGTTTTGTTATTTACTTCTCATTTTATTTTTTTTATTTTGTTTTCAATGTAGGCATATGAAACCTATACTGCATACAAGTACACAAATTGTTTAAACTATATTCAGTTGGCACGACTACTCGTGCACTTCGTAAGTACATGACTATTACATACTACACAAAAATCAGGATAAACTATTTTCCCCCGGTATATCAAAATTATTAGATATAATAACAAAACTACATTGATATTCCAATTCATTTGCATCTATCATAAAATTGAGAGAAAAAATAGGGAAAGAAAAAAAGAAAAATGTTAGACAACTTCTGAGATTCGAACTAAAATTTTAAGACGCATACCAACGACTTTACCAACTTTGCCATGAAGACGTTCCAAATTGTACTTCTTATCTTGTATTATATTCTGTTCTTAACTAGTCAGACTTTTGTGAACACATACATTGCAAAGTCACTCTCACATTATCATAGCGGTTAAGTACTTATACTGTTGTTTATATACATTATTTTACATATAAATCAAGAAATACCCCCCCCCCCCATCCGCCAAACGAGGTTATCTATAATTCACCGAAAGTGATATATATGTAGTATATAATTCAAGAACAAATTGAAAGTAATATGAATATATTCGAATAACCTGGAAAAAACGCAACCGAGAACTGGAATAGAGAAATGAATACATGGATAAACACCCAACATGTATTTTCCCTTTTTACAATTACCGATTATAGACTCGCCTATGTTCACCAGAAGCACAGAAAATATACACTTCAGATGCGCTTTGATTTATGAATGTATCTTAACATATTTTGTGTATTATTTAAGTATGACCATGGTGTTATTATCGTATTTCATGTACCTGTTTTCTTGAAATTCATAAAAAAATATATTAAGAGATACTACTATGTAAGACCAAGTATGTTCAAATTTATTGAATTGTTAAATTGTAATAATAGGAAGATATTGTGTAACTTGGCTTACTATATCAGAGATGCTCTTGCTAATATATGTAAGTTAAGGTTAATAGCTATATTTATGTACATAAAATGTCATGTGACTATTGTATAGTATATTTAAATTGTACAAATTGTAAGATGATGTACCATGAACAAGTCATGAATAAATTTTCTGTTCTGTTCTGTTTCGTTTAATGAACGCAACCCCCACACGACCAAGCAACAAATGATCACAATCAAGAAGCCCAGCAGGACACGAAAGAAACAAAAGTGTGACAGTCAAGTCAAATATAATTTTCTCCGTATAAGAAGATAATTATCCCCCCCCCTGTTTCGTTGTAATTGTTTGCAATAGGTGGCGCTGTGTTGCGCACGAGTTTCTCGGATATAATGTACAACGTGGTCATTCAGACAGAAAGAAACTTGACAGAAACTAAGAAGCTATGACAGCCGACGATAATGACAGAAGAAAATTCTAAGTTTAATATCTTACAAATCTTAAGATATGAACTTACGCAAAGTTATTAAGATTTTTTATTATATATGTTTGTGTTGTTAATGCTGTTATGAAAGTTTACATGGAAATGAAGATGATTGCGCTTATCCTTTGACGTTACATTTGTATTCTATAAATGTTTGTATTTTAAGTAAAAGTATTGTGAAACAGTCGGCATATCCAAAGTCGCTTACAACAAATTAAACAATTTGAAATGTTTATGTTCGTTTCTTTTAATTATTTCATTTTGTCACTTTGCAAACAGTTTGCAATGATCTAGGGGGAATTGTTGTTTTCTTTCAGTTGAATGCAAGTAATTAGGATGCTGTAAATTAGTATTCAATTAATAATTTGTTATTTCAATATAATCAACATGCTAATATTATTAGTTATCAACAGGTGCAGAGTTAATATCTGAAAATCGCTCCGAAGCACTGAAAATACAGTGTAAATATACCGAAAATTTCCACACCTTTTTTTCCTTTTATCAGACTGATAAAAATATCATTCTATATGTTTTATATGTTAGCTATGTTTAAGTTCGTCATAATACAGTAATTATATTTTTGTTAATTTTTATTCATGGCGTCGCCGCACTGTGATACTTTTAAGTTATTTTAATTTCTTGCCGGCGATATTTAAGCTCAAAGAAATAAACGCCTTAATGTAGTCATATTCAGTAAATACGCAACGGTTGGTCGATGTTTTATACAATAAAGTCACGAGGTAGTTTGAGAGTACTTTGCTAACGTTTTGAAAAAAAATACAATAACGAGGTATCAATTACATGTAAACCTGAAGTATGAACACCTTTTCAAAAGCCATCACATTGGAGACATATCAAGATGGCCGCATAGAGCCCAGGATAAACATTAAAAACTAGGGGAGAAAAACTTACGGTATGTTTTATTTAATCAGAAATATATGCATTTTGTGATGAAGAAAATGTAAAGATTTAAAAATAAATGATAAACTTTACCTAAAAGTTAACATTATGAATGTTTGATGAACAACAAAAAGAGAAGAGAAGGGAAAATAAGGTTGGTATATCTAGCTAGTAATAGAGTATGACATAACCCGATTTACGTTTCAACTTATGTATTTAGAAAGTTTACCTATGATTTCTTATTTAACCTACGTAATGTTTTAAGTTAGTATTGACATGTACCTTTTACAACTTTTTAGGGTTTAGGGGTCTACTCATACATATCTTGGTTTGCCTTAGGCATGCTTTTGTTTGAATGGTTTGGTCTACAACATGGCATAGGACATTATATCGGTGAATATCATGATTGATAGTCGATAATAAAGCAATAGTTATAGTATAACAAAATTTGATAGAATAGTATTGACTACTTATTGATAGGAGTCAGTGAATGTTTTTTATGAATAGAGGAAATAATTTGATAGTCATATAGAGTCATACATTAAAATATTTACCGGGAAGATAGAGCCTACTTCAGCACAATTTGAAACAAAATGCTCAACGTTACAGCGAAACTTTCACTGCTCATTCAAAGGGTATTCAAATATTTTTTCTAAACCACTGATGTCAAGGCAGATTGTACTTATTTATAATTGACGAGTATATATTGTTGCAGTATACCTTCTTCATGAATGATCTTTCCCTGCTTTATTATGTTTGCCATGAGATGTTTGTGTACTTTATCATGATTGCCATGAGATGTTTGTCTACTTTATTATGTTTGCCATGAGAGGTTTGCATGCTTTAAGATATTTGTAATGAGAGGTTTGTCTACTTGATCATGTTTGCAACGAGAGGTTTAACAACTTTATCATAGTTGACATGAGAGGTTTAAGTTTGTAAGATAAACTATTTAAACATATTTTAGCAATTTTTATTGTGAAATATGGCTGATTAATGAAGACAATAAGCTTAAGTATAATGAAAGAAATACAATTAAAGAATATGCAATGCATGTGTTAAACATTAACAGAAAAATAAATATAAATCTTAAGACAAAAACAAATAAGTACTATTTTTCTTAGGTCAATAAAACAGTTATCTAGATCAAGCAGGTACATGAAATACAAAACCCCAGATCATGCAGATTAAGTTTAATATATTTACCTTTACTATAATAAAATTCGGGCTTTGGAAATATAATAGTTTATACACGTTTACAGTACAATTGACACTTTATTATATTTAATTAAATTGAATGTTCTTATCAAGTGAACGTTCTGCACCTTTATAGAACTTCGTAGAATCTTGCACAAATGATAGCTTTTTTATGATCATATAATTTTTATACGTAAATCGATCAACAAGAAGGTAAACGTAATACAAAACCCTAGATCACGCATTGCAAGGAAGTTTGGTATATTAACCTTTACATTATTAAATTCTGGCTATGGAAATATAATAGTTTATACATGTGTTTACAGTACAAGTGTCACTTGATTATATTTTCATCCAGTGAACATACGTTTTTTTAAAATTGAAACTGAGACAAATGGAAAGCTATGTTAAAGATCAACGCTTAATTACAGTAATTGTCATAATGTAATAATTAAACGAGTTTTATGAACAACTGTGTTATAGCTGAAATGATGCAAATTTATAAAAACAAATATCAATATAATCTAGTATTACATGTTGACATGTACAATTAAGATTTGTTTATTTTGTGCCAACAATTAAATGTTCATATATATTTACTTTTGTATGCATGCGACATTCAAAATTCTTTTACAAAAGATCTTTGTTGATATCTAGATAAACACTTTGTATTCATAAAGTTTAAAATTAGGAAAAAGATACCCATCATAATTGCTTCTTTTATCCCCAGGTAATTTGCAAAGACCATGTTATAAGATTATAGTTACTATTATAACAATAGACAGGGTAGTGGTCTACATGGTCTAAGTGGATATAACATAAAAAATGTTATCTAAAAATAAATCAGAGTTTCTAAAGAAGTTAAATAAAAATATATGCATGTACATATATATTGTTTAAATTGTAAATTAAAATCTCTCGTCGTAATACAAAACTTTGTAGCATGCACACAAAGACTGATATATGTTTTCTTAAATCAATCGAAGTTAAGGCCCAAGTTATATATATAGTCATTTGATATTATTATTATCTATAACGAAAATAACATGATCAATATTGTAAAGGTTCCAATAGTGTTTGAAAACGTTTCTGAAATAAGTAAATGTTTTCAATCGATTAAAGTCTCAAAACAAATAAGTCACCAGGGGTGGATCAAATTCTTAACGAGCATATGAAAAATTCTATCGGCTTGATGTTAAAAATTTATAAAAAACTTTTTAATATTATTTTTGATAAAGGTGTTATTCCTGAGAGCTGGACTATAGGACATATTAAACCTATATATAAAAATAAAGGGAATGTTAAATTACCTGAAAATTATCGTCCAATATCACTTTTAAGTTGCTTTGGAAAACTCTTCACATGTATAATAAATCAAAGGTTGAATAAATTTGCTGATAGCACGAATCTTATACATGAAACACAAGCAGGGTTTAGAAAAAACTTTTCTACTGTTGATAATATTTTTATTCTAAAATGTCTAATCGATATTGTACAATCCAATAGGAAAAAACTTTATTGTTGTTTCGTTGATTTTAAACAGGCCTTTGATTCCGTGTGGAGGGTTGGATTATGGCAAAAATTGAGACAAAATAATATAAATGGAAAATGTTTTAATGTCATTAAAAGTCTTTATAATAACATTAAATCGCGAGTGGTAACTTCTGAAGGATTGTACGCCTTTTTTTCGACTGTCTTGTTGGGTACGTCAAGGGGAAAACATGTCTCCTTTTTTATTCTCAGTTTTCTTGAATGACCTTGAAAGCTATCTTAATAGTAGTGGTGTAAATGGAGTTTCTAGAGAAGCTTTTGTTGAAGGGGTGCGGGTTTATTTGAAACTTTTTATTTTTACTTTACGCTGACGACACCGTCATATTCAGTGATAATGAAGAAGATCTTCAAATTGCTTTAAATAAATTCAAAGAATACTGCGATCAATGGAAATTAAACATTAATGTAAACAAAACAAAAATTATGATTTTCAGTAAAGGCCGTCCTAAAAGTTGTAAAGTGTTTACAATAGGAGAAAACGTTCTTGAAGTTGTAAATGAATATAAATATTTAGGTATATACTTTAATAAAAGTGGCTCTTTTTATAAATCTAAAATTGCAATTGCAGAACAAGCAAATAAAGCTATGTTTGCATTGTTTAAGGAAAATTAAATTGTTAGCTTTACCGTTTGATTTACAAATTGAACTATTTTGAAAAGACAATCAAACCAATTTTATTATATGGAATGAAATTTGGGGATTTGGCGATGTTTCTGTTTTGGAAAAAGTTCAAACTGAAGTTTTACAAATATATTTTTAATTTAAAAAAGTCTACACCGTCTTATATGGTGTACGGAGAGACAGGCATTTTTCCTTTAAAAATTCATATTAAAAATAAGGTTGTATCATACTGGACAAGACTTATTGATAATATAAATAGTAATGAAACAGCAAAACTATCATCAAAGTTGTATATTGTTTTAAGGGAACTACAAAATAATTATTTAGTTAAGTCACTCTGGATAGAAAAGGTTAAACAATATTTATGTGAGACAGGTTTTTCTGGAATATGGTATGCTCAATGTTTTAGCAGTAGTAAATGGCTTATTAAAGCAAACTTTCAAAAGTTAAAAGATATCTATATTCAAAGCTGGAGAGCTGAAATTAACAATACGTCAGACTCAAATTTGTATAAATATATAAAAGAAAACTTTTGTAGAAGCGCTTACATAGACACATTACCTCTGTATTTTGCTAGGAAATTTTTTATGTTTTTAACAAGGAACCATCGACTTCCAATTGAAACGGGACGTTGGCAAAACATACCCATAAACGATCGTAAATGCACTCTTTGTAAGAGATATAGGAGATGAATTTCATTACATTTTTAAATGTCCAATATTTGGAAAACGAAAGAAGAAAATATATAGATAATTTTTACCGACAAAGACCAAGTATGTTTAAATTCATAGAACTATTAAACTGTAGAAATATGAAGAAATTAGAAAATTTAAGTATCTGTTGTAATAAAATTATGCAATATTTTGTTTTTTCTTGATTATTCTCTATGTTACATATATTGTCTATGTTATGTACACTGTAGATTAAGGTATTGGTAGATGAAATATGTCAACATACTAATATACCATGTTTATGTATTAGATATTAATGATTTCTGTTTAAAACAGTATATTCTGTAATTTTATTCACATAGTTCACATAGGATGTTTATGAAAGGTTCACTAAAACTTATATGTCACATTGTGAAACATTAAAATACTACATTTTTTAGAAAATTTAGAATATTTACTCTTCTTCTGAAATGACATTACTGACAAAAATGCTCTTTATGCTGCAAATATATTGCATTATTTTCATTTTCTTGTGTATCATGAAAGAGTTAAGTTTATATTGTTAAATATACAAAATTAAGAATTATATATTGACTAAAGCATATAAATATATTTATTTATTTGGCATTTGAATTATTTAAAAGAAAATTTGTTTCTTTGTTATACGTACTTAATATAAGTCTCTCTCTATCTTTCATAAAAAGGTTGAAATTATGCAACATGTAATCAATCACCTTTGTTGAAATTTGAAAAGTATAATATCTTAAGATATTTGAAATACTATGTCATCTCGGCTATATGTATAATATATATAATTTCACACTTTTACATTAAGTATTAAATTACAATCTTTATGCTATAAGTACGTTTCGCACATTTTATTTTTCTCTCAAGCAAATCTAAGATTCAAATATGAAACTTTCTGTTTCATTACAAAACAATTGATACTGAAATGAATGTTAAATTGTTAGAAACCTATTTATAACCTGGATATCTTTCGTGTTTGTTTTTTTCGATAGGCTTTCGTTTCGTTTTGTTCAGGTTATTATGAAAGGTGTAAACATTCTATTTGATCCATTAGTCATACTAAATATTTTACTATAATATATATTTTTTCTCACCAAATTGTAACTATATATTACTATTATCCTAAAAAATTTTAATGTAATATAGCCGTTTTCCATTATGTATTTGTATATGTTTATGTATGTATACTGCTGATGTTTCCCGCTATTGTGGGACTTGTGCATTTTGTTAATAAATTGATTGATATAATCATTATTTCTTCGCTTTTACATGCAATCAGTACGTGTTGCAACTTATCAATATCCTTGTACAATAGATACAAACAACTATTAGCATGTCCAAATTGCTAGAAATCGCCATTCAGACAGATATTCAAATGTATCTTTTTTCGTGAAATATACTCCTTACTGAACAAAAGAGTTGATGTTTATTCTTTAAGGAAAAGTTTCCAAATAACGTTTAACTTGCAGGAGCCTATAAACTGGTTAAAGCTTTGTACATGAAGATATTATTTAAATTCAAGATATCGATAACCCGACAACATGGCGGTTTGCGTACCCCGTAGGCGCTCCTTTTTGTGCCCCCACGTTAGTGGCGGGCATTTAGATTTACCCTTGTCCGTCCGTCCTTCCGTCCGTCCGTCCGTCTGTCCGTCCGTCCTTCCGTCCGTCCTTCCGTCCGTCCGTTCACTTTTGTGTCGCACGTAACTCAAAAAGTATTTGACCTAGAGTCATGAAACTTGACAGGAATGTTGATCAGCATGTGTAGTTGTGCACCTGGGTATTTTCGTCTGGACATTTTTAGTATTTTCAGAGTTATTGCCCTTGACTTAGTAAAATTTTGCAATTTTCAACTTGTGTCGCATGTAACTCAAAAAGTTTTTGACCTAGAGTCATGAAACTTTACAGGAATGTTGATCAGCATGTGTAGTTGTGCACCTGGGTATTTTCATGTGGATATTTTTAGTATTTTCAGAGTTATTGCCCTTGACTTAGTAAAATTTTGCAATTTTTAACTTGTGTCTCACGTAACTCAAAAAGAATTTGACCTAGAGTCATGAAACTTTACAGGAATGTTGATCAGCATGTGTAGTTGTGCACCTGGGTATTTTCGTCTGGATATTTTTAGTATTTTCAGAGTTATTGCCCTTGACTTAGTAAAATTTTGCAATTTTCAACTTGTGCCGCATGTAACTCAAAAAATTTTTGTCCTAGAGTCATGAAACTTTACAGGAATGTTGATCAGCATGTGTAGTTGTGCACCTGGGTATTTTCATGTGGATATTTTTAGTATTTTCAGAGTTATTGCCCTTGACTTAGTAAAATTTTGCAATTTTCAACTTGTGTCGCACGTAACTCAAAAAGAATTTGACCTAAAGTCATGAAACTTTACAGGAATGTTGATCAGCATATGTAGTTGTGCACCTGGGTATTTTCGTGTGGATATTTTTAGTATTTTCAGAGTTATTGCCCTTGACTTAGTAAAATTTCGCAATTTTCAACATGTGTCGCACGTAAGTATTTGACCTAGAGTCATGTAACGTTACAGAAATATTGATCAGCATGTGCAGTTGTGCACCAGGTATTTTCGTCTGGATTTATTTTGTATTTTTAGAGTTATTGCCCTTCACTTAGAATTTTTTTGCAATTTTTCAACTTGGATTTGACATAGTCATTAAACCTTAAGGGCAGGTTGCTCAGCATATTTTAAATTTGCACCTGGGGTTTTGCTTGTGGATTTATCAAATATTTGTAGAGTTATTTCCCTTGACTTAGTAAAAAGATTGAGATAACAGTGGCGCGGTGGGGGCACCCGTGTCCTATGGACACATTTCTAGTTATTAGATATTTTTTTATCATTTTTTAAATTTTTAATCACGTGGTATTAGATTCTCCATTCATTCTGGTTGACATAGCATAGAACAGACGGTGAACGGGTAGAAATGGTCAATTCTTGTTAATATGTCGACGTTAGAAAACCATTAAATATAAGAAAGTTAAAACGCCGGATACAGATTGGAAAACTAGCTGAAATTAAAGCAGGGTGCAAATCAAACTCCTCACAGTGATTACCTCTCTTTACAGATTGTAATCACTGCCTTCGCAGACGTCACATGATGATGAAAGTCACATGACGTAACGTCGAAATTCAAATTTAAATATCGACCGTCTTTACATAGAAAATCAAACGTCATTTTTCTATTTCTGTTTTATTTTTAACTTTTCACACCTACGTTCGTTATAGTTTATCAAAGAAATATCAAAAGTATACAAAATAATGAAAAATAAATTCAAAAGCTAAAAAATATAAAATATCAGAAATTCTGATATATCGGACCGTAATGGTATCTTTACTGATAATGGGAGATCACTGCGTAGGAGATTGGGTGCAAATTTGTATAACTATTGACGTTATAAAATTAGCAAATTAGCACGAAAAGGCCGATGAAGTGTTACAAAGCAAAAGCACTTTTTCATAATAGTACAATGGAAGGGTACTACGTCCCTCCCATTCATCAATAAGAAATCATTGCAACGTTACATTTCCTTAAGAAAATCTCTTTATAAAGGATTCAAATCAATCATTATAAAATATGTTTAATTTTAATATTGCTAAGTAAAGTAGTTTAAAAAGTTTAAATGTGGGTTCGAATCCCGACAGGGACTTTGGATTCTTTAATGTTATGAAACTATCCAACTAGCTTACTGAACGTCGGTGGTTCTACTCAGGTGCCAGTTTGTGACAGAAATAATGCACGAAACGGCACGTACATGAGGTCTACTTCCACCAGTAAAGCTGGAACGTCGCCATATGACCTATACTGTGTCGGTGTGACGTAAAACACAATCAAATAAAAAAAAAACAAACAATATCTTGAAAATTTCTATTCTTTAACTATAGAAAGAAAATGAA
>NW_026858393.1:0-52160 GCF_026571515.1 Ruditapes philippinarum | reverse complement strand
TTTTTAAAACAAAAAAAAATGTAAAATCACTATAATTTACTAATGATTAAAGTAAAAAACAAAATGAAAAAGCAATAGTGCAGGGGCAAATGGTCAATGTGGACCAGAAACACCGATAAAATAATGTTTTGACAAATTAAAACATACCATTTTAAAGCTTAATGTTTTTTTTTTTTTTTTAATTTATAACCATAAAACCTATTACTATACGAGTATAAGTGCTCATGAATATTTTGTATAAAAATATTACATCAGAAAAATGGGTTTTATATTTTTCTTTTCTGGCTTTAATAATTATATGCAATAAAGATTGCTTGGTTGGTTGGTTGGTTGGTTGGTTAATTAATTGGTTGGTTGGTAAGTTGGTTGGTTGGTTAATTAATTAATTGGTTGGTTGGTTGGTTGGTTGGTTGGGTTTTACGTCACACCGACACAGCATAGGTCATATGGCGACGTTTCAGCTTTACTGGTGGAGGAAGACCTCAGGTGGTAAGCATATTTGACCCGTTTTATTTTTAATAGCATTTATATACGCTCAATATATCTTTATACATTTAGCCTGATTACAGAATTAATTCAAGCAAATATGATGCTTTCCAAAAATATAGTCATTCTTAAGAAGAAAAAAAAATGTTTTATTTAGCAACATCTGAGATTTACCGGGTATTTGCTAAGTAAAATTTATTGTCATTGCAATATTTTAATTTGTGTTAATATGCTGGAAAATTAACCAGCTTAAGTAAAAAATGTTTTAAGTAAATAGGATTTTAAAAACTAATTTATAGTAAATAGGATTTTAAACCATATTTAGTAAATAGGATTTTAAAAACCATTTTAGGAAATAGGATTTAGACATGTTTAGTAAAAATGAGTTTAAACCTGTTTTAGGAAATATGATATTAGACGCGTTTTAGTAAAAATATGATATTAGACGCGTTTTAGCAAAATAGGATTTTAGATCTGTTTTAGTAAATAGGATTTTTAAATCAGTTTTAATAAATAGGGTTTTTTTAAAAACCAGTTTTAGTAAACAGGACATTAAAGTACGTTTAGTACCCAGAATTTTAAACCAAGTGTTACAAAAATAAGGATTTGTTTCTTTTTTTTTTTATTTCTTGTTTAAAATATATAAATTCACATATCTGTAAATATTTTCAACAAAAAAAAAACAATGGTATAAATTGAACGAAAAGGACTAAAACGGAAGTGAAAGGCTTTACAGAACTCTCTAATGGTTTCATTCCTAACGACAAAAAAAAAACGAAAAACTTGTCAAATATGATAAAAAGGTAACGGAAAAAAATCTTACCTGTAAGAAGAATCACTATAGGTAATACCGCCAACTTTTGTGTAAATCTCATCTTTTTTCCAGCAGTGTGTTTCCTTTGTTTCACCAAAAAACACCAAAAAAAGTTCTAAAACATCAAACGAGAATAGTATAAGAAAAATAAAGTACGTGGTTAATATTTTCTTGATGCAACCTTATCGAATGTTAACGAGGCACCGTAATTAAAATTTATTGTTTTATTTTTCTTTTCCCGAATTTTTTTTACTGTTACTCTCAAATGAAAAGTATTTGCGTTATTTAATGTACTGAATTCACAACCTTACTGTTAAAGTAATTATTTATTTTTTTTAGCTTTTTATTTAATTAAATACATTCGTTGCCTTTCATAGAGTTCGTCTTGCAAAGTAAATGAAATAGTTCCTACCCGTTCGAACCTTTATAGCAAGTCTGTCAGATATCCTATGTCAAAAATTCGCGGACGGAAAATTAGCGATAACGGACCAATTAACCGTTCAATATTTTCATATTATCACCGCCATTGAGAGTTGATTAAATAAATCACAGAAGGCGATATTTGATTGGTTAAATTACATGCGCGCGCCGCTGTGCTGTTACTATATCCGCCTACGATAATGTCAGCAGGGAAATTGGTAAATGCAGTGTGCGCTTTAATTTATCGAAAAAACAAATATCAAATATAACGCACGTATATCATTATAATCCGATTTTTTTCATATATTGTCTGGCAAATTTTCACCCAACCTTTGTGCCGTTAGTAACAAAAATATTCTAGGCGTGTTATAAAATACACTTCAGCGTTTCCAAACTTTCCCCTACTGTATACATGTATAAGGAAATCGTGTTTCCAATACATTTCCTTTTGCACTCGGAAATTGTTCTGTACATACAAAGGGTAAAATGTTATGCGGCTTGACATAAACAGCATAAATCAGATTTAGAAACTGGTGAATATTTAAACTCAGACTATTAAATATCTAAGATAGTTATAGTAATTCGCCATTTTTCTGATTCATACATTGGTGGAATAGCCAGCCATATTGTTGTTAACTGGATACTATTCTCGGTCGATTGCCAAATATTCTCAAAGGCATAATAACCTTTAAGGTCAACAGCCTCCTAGAGATTCTGCAGTCTGAAAAAAGAGATTGTAAACCATTAATTAGTGTGCAAGACGTATGCATGGTATCCATGTTTATTACGTACTCAACAAATATGTGTGGGTAAAATTTCCTGTTTTTTTATATAACGTCATACAGAATTAAAGATATAAGATTGGTGAAAAAGACTGACCGACCAATGCATTTGTGCTGCGAAATTGGCATATTGACATGTCCATCAATTTATCAAATAATGACAAAAATAAACTATTTGTGCATGCTTGGTTGAACACTCCTAGATATATTTCTTCCATTATAATGCAGTCTTTGTTCCGACCCCGGACATTGTTAAGAAGTACCATTGATAAATTCGCAAGACTGGTCAACAAGTTATAGTTTTACAAATGTTCACATTTTACACAAAAACAGGCAGTTTACGGTCCTTTATTATTTTAAGAACAGATGGCCTTTAAAAAGAATGGCTGAAAATATCTGTTCACTATAATTATAAATGTCTCAATATATATTTACATGTATCTAAATAAAATTTAAAAATAACAATATCATAAATGATACGATGAATTTCATTAATAGATGTTGCAACGCATCATGCATACTATTTAACTATCGTACAACTGTTAACACTTCATCTGTGTTATATTTTTTACCTTCGGGACCATTGATTCCAATAGTTTATTGTTTTGAAGATTGATGACTGCTTAAACCGGTGTGGGGGGCGTGGCAGATGCTACATTTTTCATTATCTTTCATAAAAAGACTCAATTAAACCGACTTTTCAACTTGGTTTACATTGCTTTCGAGTTATCTTCCTTTTACTAGATTCATATGTAGCTTAAAGGCATATAATGCCTAAAAAACAAATACTTTTTTCTTCTTTAAAGGGGTTTTTATATCGTTAAAATAATGGATTTGAGAAAATGTTAGATGCTATATAATTGATTAAAACAAAATGCGCTGAATGATTTTGTTTTGTTTAGTATTACGGCACAATTTAGGTCATATGGCGACGAAACCGGAAATATGATCTTGACTTACCCTGGGTGTTACAAACTTAAAGCAACACCAGGGGGTCAAAACCACCTTACCTACTGGAGCAAAGAGATGCATAGATTCCATTAATTCGAACACATTAAGTCACCACCAGAGATAAACGGTAGCTGCAATTCTGATGATTCGACCCTTAAAGGCAGCCCCTCAGGCACAAGGTCAGCCCCTCAGACACAAGGTGGACGCTGATTGTAAAATTGTTCGTCATAAAAGTAGTAAAACATTGACAAAGTAGTATTATGACTTCCGTACAAAATACTTAATCACAATAACAGTACTAATTGCCAACAAGCAACAGTAAGCAAAAGACGGTTTTTTTTTTTTTTTTTTTTTTTTTTTTTTGAAGCCCAACAGGTTACTTCGTTTATTGTCCCCGTCATAGGTAAAATAGGGTCGGGGATCCATCCGCTATTTTACCTTACAAGTTTTCTAACAAACAATATATACACAATATGACAAGGACAACATAATTATGTAAATTGTAAATTATAATAATTTATGTTATGCATGGGCTATAGAATTATGACATGCTACATAGTAATGCAACAAGATTAATAGATATAATAGATATAATCAAGTACACATAAGTATTTGTTTCTAACTTATATATGAGAAAAGATATATATTAATGTAAATTCACATTGAAAACAAAAAAAAACAAAAAAAAAAAAAACAAAAAAAACAACAACATTGTTCGTATAGAGGCCTGTATGTACGTTTCTCATTTAGGTTGTCTGATTATATTTTAAAAATCTTTTATGTTGTTATAATTTCCTTATCGGTATTCTGATATAAAATATAAAGTTACTCATTATCAAGGGATAATTTTTGAATAATATTTTGCCACAAATTATGAAAAGAAATTACATCTCCATTTAAAAAAGCTATGTATTCTTGATTTTTTAATTTCATTTTTAAGTATATTAAAAACATATTTATATTTAAGTAATTTTGACAGTTTTCTCTAAATTTTGTTTTATAAACATAGTATTTTGCTAATAATGTTACAAAATTCAAAATAGAATGTTTTCCATAATACGAAACAGTATGCCTTTCATGTCTTAAATATCAAATTCAACAAAACACTTATCTCTAAGCCAGTCTTTCAATTCTAAAAGAAAAATATTGGTATACGGGCATTGATAGAATAAATGTTCAATCGTTTCTCTATCAATGTTACAATATGAGCATAAATCATTATCTCTAATATCTATTCGATGTAAAAATGTATTTGTCACAAGAATTTTTTGATTAATCTTATATTGAAAATCTTTCAACTTTATTTCTTTCACAGTATTTAAGCTTGTACAATAATTTAAAAACTCCTTCTGTGATATAGGTCCTACAGAATTTACCCATTCGTTAGGAACAACTAAATTGTCAGCGTCAATAAGGATATCATAAAAGAATCTGCAACCCTTACTGTTTTGTATAACACATTTAAGATAGGGATTTAATGAAATGTTTTGCTTGTATAGAA
The DNA here is from genome assembly GCF_026571515.1 of Ruditapes philippinarum. Lineage (NCBI taxonomy): Eukaryota > Metazoa > Mollusca > Bivalvia > Venerida > Veneridae > Ruditapes > Ruditapes philippinarum. The sequence goes on along the minus strand of NW_026858393.1, from coordinate 47,206 downwards.
ATACTTTATCTTTACTGTTCCTAATTTGTTTCTATCCATAAAAAAGGGATGGACTCAATGACTTGTTGAATATCTAAAAATGTGCCTCTTATCTTATATATATCTTTCAATTTTTGAATACTGTAAATATTGCCGTCATTGTCATATAAATCAATAATAGATATTATATTGTGATGTATCCAATTGTTAAAATGTAAATTAGTGTTACGGAATCTAGTGTTAAACCATAATGGTGAATATAATATATCTTCGATACTTTCTATGTTCACTTTTTTGCAAAAGTAAGTCCATGTTTTCAACACTTGTTTCCAGAAAATATTTGAAAGTTCTTCAGATATAACTGATGCATAACCAGGACCAAGTTTTACCACTTTGGTTATATTCAAACGAGAGAGGGTAACCCAAGATTCGCCATTTTCGTTCAATAGACGTTTGATCCAACTTAACTTTAAACTTTTCATAAAGGCTCTAACATTTAACATTTTAATACCACCTGCCTCTATATTTGTATCTATAACTGATCTTTTAATCTTATCTGGGCCTTTTTTCCATAAAAACCGGTATAATAATCTTTCTATTTGTTTAATGAAATCTTCTGAAGGATTTGGCAATGACATAAACAAATGTACAAATTTTGAAATAATCAAAGATTTTATAATTGTGACTCTTCCAAAAAGAGTTAAATTACGCTTAGACCATACATTTATTAATTTTTCACATTTCTTAAGAATTTCATGTCCGTTTAAGTCCCAAATGTCCTCAACGTCTGCGGAAAATATTACTCCTAATATTTTTATTGGTGATTTAGACCAGTCTAATTCAATCTGTCGACATAATTTAATATTTGAATTTCTTCTCGACCCTATCCAAAATGCCCTTGTTTTTTCAGTATTTATCTTTAAACCAGAAATAGCATAAAATTTATCAAGCGTGTTTAGGCAATTTTCTAATGATTTCTCAGTTCCATCTAAAAACAGCTGTGTGTCATCTGCATACTGACTTAACTTATATTCTTTATTGTAAATCGATATGCCAGTAGTATTATTATTATTCTTCCTAATCATTGAACCCAAAACTTCCGCACATAAGATAAAGATATACGGTGAAATTGGATCTCCCTGTCTACAACCACGTTTAACTTTAAAGAAATCTGATAAATGACCATTTTGTATGATACAGGTTTCTGACCCATTTTGGAATAGATTTATCCATTTTTTGAAAGAGGGACCAACATTAAAATAATCTAAAGTTTTCTGAATAAACTTCCAAGAAACTGAATCGAAAGCTTGCTGAAAATCTATTGATAGTAAAAGACCTGGTATATCGTTCTGTTTAGTTTCAAAAAGAATGTCATATATCAATCTGATATTTTCACTTATACACCTTCCTGAGATAAACCCTTTTTGATCTTGGCAAATAATGTTGTTTAAAACTCTTTTCAGTCTGTTTGCTATAGCAGCAGAAGCCATTTTATAAATTACATTTAAAAGTGTTATTGGGCGCCAATTCTTCATAAAAAATCTACTTTTATTCGGTTTAGGCAGACACGTTATAACTCCTTGTTTCTGAGTGCCAGATAAACTATCATTAAAGTAGCCAAAGTTAAGAGCTTTTAAAACAAAAATTGAGAGATCTTTCCAGAAAAATTTAAAAAATTCAACTGTATATCCGTCTAAACCTGGACTTTTACCATTTTTCATGTTGCTTAAAGCAATATTTAACTCATCAATTGTCAATTCGCCCTCTAACATTTGAGAATCAAGTTCAGTTAATTTATTTTCATTTTCCCCTATAATGTCTTTTATAGGAGTTTCATCTATATTTGAATTTTCTGTATATAATTTTTCGTAATAATCTTTTTGAAAATTGAGTATATCTTTCGTATTTCTTATTTCTTCATTGTTTTCCGTAATCAGTTTTGTTATTAATTTATTTGTAAAATTTCTGTTTTCAAGATTTAAAAAATAACTACTAGGTTTTTCTCCTAAATTTTCATAACGGCATTTCGATCTTAACATCACTCCTTCTAACTTTGATTTCCGTAACGCTTCTAGCTGAGATTTCTTTTCATTAAGTGCCGCCCAAGTTTCCTCACTCGAAGAATTGAGATTTTCGGATATTTGTTTTTCTAATGCTTGAATATTTATTTCTAAATCTTTTTCTAGTTTTTCTAATCGTTTTTTTCTTTCTGCACTATATTTTATTGTTTCGCCTCTAAGAACGACCAAAAATGTTTCAAGAAAAAGTATTTTTTAGGAATAATATAGAGCTTTAATATTCGTTACACAAAAAAATAAGTATATAACGTGCATTTTTTCACAAATCCAGTAACATAATCGTAGTTACATACCATTCAATCGTAATACGTTTCGTACACAGAATCGTCGTATATGAAATATCACAAACAAAATCCTAAAAGAAGAAGTCGAAAAGTATTCAAACTGCTCTCCACAAATCAAAAGGGTCATAATAAGTGTAATATATTATGATGTTATAATATATTGTTGAGTACAATACTGGATTCTGATTCTGTGGACGAGTGCATCGCTGTCAAAACTATATTGGACGAGACGCTAGCCTAATCTGATGAAGATTTTGCAGCTGTGTAATAGAATCAGTACTGTTCAAATAGATTTTGCAGCTGTGTAATAGAATCATTACTGTTCAAATAGATTTTGCAGCTGTGTAATAGGATCAGTACTGTTCAAATAGATTTTGCAGATGTGTAATAGAATCAGTACTGTTCAAATAGATTTTGCAGCTGTGTAATAGAATCAGTACTGTTCAAATAGATTTTGCAGCTGTGTAATAGAATCAATACTGTTCAAATAGATTTTGCAGATGTGTAATAGAATCAGTACTGTTCAAATAGATTTTGCAGCTGTGTAATAGAATCAGTACTGTTCAAATAGATTTTGCAGCTGTGTAATAGAATCAGTACTGTTCAAATAGATTTTTGCAGCTGTGTAATAGAATCAGTACTGCTCAAATAGATTTTGCAGCTGTGTAATAGAATCAGTACTGTTCAAATAGATTTTGCAGCTGTGTAATAGAATCAGTACTGTTCAAACAGATTTTGCAGCCGTGTAATAGAATCAGTACTGTTCAAACAGATTTTGCAGCTGTGTAATAGAATCAGTACTGTTCAAACTCATGTTTAATGACCTTTTTATTTCATTCGATCATGTTTTGACATTTATATATACCAGTTTTGCTTTATCTTTTACGAATCTTTTGGAGTCTGGAAATGAAAACGGTGCTATTGGGGGTTTTCTAATAGAAGTCATTATAGTAAGCAATAGTGGAATTTCATGTAACTGAAAGTGAACTGTGTGAAACTTCTTACGTTTATTAGAAAGGATGGTAGTATATTATTTCATAATACAACACAATTTTTACAACGATTGCTTTAAGATTCCACCTAGGTAATAAGTAGCAGTTTGCACTCAAAAATACTATCATACGAACGTTATTTTTTAATTACTTTGCAAACAGTTTTAAACTGATACAACAGTCAGCAGAAACATAATGACATGTGTAAGAATCATCTATGGATAAATGCAAGCTGGCTTATTTCAGAAGGGTATAAAGCAAACATTGAAAGAAAATGATACAAAGGAAAATAGGAAAATAAAATTGGAATCTAAAAAAGAACATAAAAAATGAATGAACAAGTTGCAAACTTGTTTTTAATTGCTCATGCACTCCTGGTTAAAGCAAGAGAAGAGTTACCGCCCATGTCCTTAACAATTTATTCAGAATTCGGTTGATGAAAATAATAAGAAATCTTTTCTTTTCTTTTTTTTTTAAATCTCTGCAGACCTGTTTGACAAGAAGAAGTAACAAAATGTAAATGGAATTGTATATAAGTGAAGACTTTGAACATTATTAACATTTTATGGATCCACACTCTTATCTTGTTATAATACGAGACCTTGTTAAACATTGTTAAAAACAGACAAGTCAGATGTTATTTCTTCCACTTGATTACAAACCTGTACCAGCGGCAAATTTCAGGAGAAAAAAAATTAATTACTGGGGAACTTATTGATTCAAAAATTCACGTGTAAGTCCAGAGTAATCAAAGGTGAGTTTCACGTCCCTATATTATACTGGCAACTCAAGTCAAATATTTGAGTGGTATAATTACTGCGGGGGAAAGTATTGATTTAAAAACTCACAATTGTGAGTAAACAAATAACGTACAGTTTACAGTCGTAACTTTGTTTCAAATGATAAACATTTTATTAACAAAACTTACTCTTTTCTGGCTGTCTCTATAGTTAAAGGAACATTATGCCTTAGAATTCCATATTTTTCAATTCTTTAGAAATGTTAAACAAGTTTTTAATAATGTTTTCATAATGGATAATGAGCATGTTAGATATTCAACAACTAAAAATGTAGCGCTAAACATGCAGTGGTGTGTCGGAAAGGTATCAAAATGTAAACAAAGTATATAATATTTTGACTTTCGTACAAGATACTAGTTCACCAAATATACCATTTACCCAATTGCCAACGGAGCAAAATAAGCAAAAGATCGTATATTTATATGGTAAATGAGTATTTAATTAATTAGTTCGTTCATTCGTGCACTTATTTATTTATTTATTTGTTTGTTTGCTTATTTCATTTTTTTCGGGGGGGGGGGGGAGGGGACTCTGACAAGAAAGTTTTCCTGAAATAATCAGCATTTCTAAGGCATAATGGACCTTTAATTTACTAGTACCGTTACATGTTTCAAGAGGGACGTCCGTGGCCGAGTGGCTAAGGTCATTGACATCGAAACACTTGTTCCTCACCCCTGTAAGTTCGACTTCACTGTGTGAAAATAGAACATGCACACGGCGTCGTTTGGAGTCTTTATGTGAGAAAGCCATCCAGCTAGCTCACAGAAAGTCGTGGATTGTACTCAGGTGCATGTGTTTGTGCCTAAAATAATGCACATGGGGGCTCCGAGGTCTTCCTCCACAAGTAAATCTGGAAAGTTGCCATATGACATTCTGTGTTGGTGCAACGCAAGGCCTAATTCCGTCAATCATGAATTAAGATGAAATTAAGATACAAATTAGCCCTGTATATAGAAAACCGAATATTTACATCATACTAGTAATTTATCCAACCGTTGCGTTGTCATTTATTGGCCAGTAGGCTCGCCATTTTATTATTTTTTTATTTTTTAAGGCTGGTGTCCTCCAAAATATTTTATTTATTGGTAAAAGTGTAATTTTATTGATTTGACCAATTTGAATATTGGCTTCTGTCTATTAAAGATCGCAAAAATATAGTATGGTATAGGCACCTTGTAATCCCCCGTGTGTGGGAGGAGAGGGGAGGGGGCGGTACAAACATTTTTTTGAAAGTTCAACATCGAAAAAAGAAAATAAGCAAAGAGCAGTCTAATTTACCGTGTACCGTATTACCGTATTAAAGTTGTGACAGTCATCCTGGGGCGTGCGGCACTGTGGGGAGCCTGGAACCCCCCCCCCCCCCCCCCATTTGCCGAGATCCTGAACAACTATTCTAACTATTCTTACAAACTTTCTACAAATATCGGAGACCTTTGACAATCCTATTCCATTTTTTTAAAAAAATCATCATTTTGTTGACACTGTGTTCTCTCAAAATAATTTATTTTTAGAACAAATGTCGCGAACGTTGCGTATGTTTATCTGTATGAGGACATGTACATTTTCTAACAGATTAACGGAGACATAGTTGTAGTTGTACATTATAGAGGAGTAATTAGATAGTCTGAGTTAAACGAAAGTTTCTAGTGGAAAATAATATACTAGTATCATTAAAGTCAATATTGCTTACAGTTACCTACAGAAGGGCGTTTGTTTTTATATATACAGTCTGCGTCTTTACTATATATTGACTGAACCTTTCCCCGTAGGTAAAACAAGTCCATTTTTACAGGGTTTCTTTTTCCTTTCTTTTCTTTTCTTTTGTGTGGTATTGATACTTGTATGTTTTCTTATATCTTGAAGATGTGAACTGTTTGTCTGATCGTAGATCTATTAATAATATAAGAAGTCGATATACTAATTATTCTGCTTGCTACTGTATTGTATTGGTTTCTTTATTGATAATAATTATTATTATTATTATTTGTTATTATTATTATTATTATTATTATCATTATTATTATTATTATTTTGTTTTTGTCTTATTGTTGTATTTATTTTTGTTGATGTTTATTTAAGTGTGGGGGTGTGTTTGTTGTTTCATTTGTTTTTTTTCTTATTCCTTGGGAGAGTTGTGTGTGTGCGTGATGTGCGTGCGTGCGTGTGCGTGTGGGTTGGTGGGTGCGTGCGTGCGCGCGTGCCGCGTGCATGTGTTAATTGCTTTTTATGGAGGGGATTGGGTGAAGGAGGTTTGTTGTTGTTATAATTTTCTTGTTTATTGTTATTATTATCATTATTATTTATTATTATTATTATTATTATTATTATTATTATTATTACATGTTTTATTCAAATGATTTATTTTATATTCCTCCTAAATCCGGAAATTAGTTACAGTAATAAATAATAAATTAATAAATATTATAAGATACATTTATAATATGGGGGCATTATTATTTATTTATCTTATTAATTTTTTTTTAATTTATCTATTTTATTTATTTTTTTTGGGGGGGGGGGGGGGGACGGGGTCAATATTTTAGTCGTCAAGTGAAACAGCATAAGTTTCCGATTGTCCAAAACACGAGGTATCAATCGCAACTACTCGGCCCTTTCCGTCAGTCTTCGGATAAGGACCTCGAACACAATAGTATGAATACACAGAACGGATGCGGTATTTCGGTCTTACCTACGCTAAGAAACTAAACATGTAAAAAATTGAACATCAGTGGACATATTTAAATTACAAATTGTAGTCAGACATATTTTCAAGAATAAGAGTACCGGAACAGACATTTGATGTCAAATATATACATTCGTTTTACATTATCTCTGTTTCTGTTTACATCTGAAACCACGTGGTAGAACTACTTTCAATCCGAATTGTTTCCGAGGTTATTATAGATAATAGCCGAGGCAGTTCCGAATGCACGAGGTATTACATTGCACTTTTTGCCCCCTAAACATTTAAAGAAATGAAATATAAAAAAAAAGTTATCAAAGAAAACCTTAACTTGACACAATTTTTATCGCTTTTCTGTCCAATGCATATCACAAAATGTCGTGTGGTATAGGCACCGTGAAATAGCCTATTCGAAAATAAAGTCTTACATATTACCAGGGTATCAGGTCGTATGCATTATTCGGGCAGTCAGTCAATAAACCAACCAACTAATTGATCTTGCGTGTAATAAACGTACGCGTCACGAAAGCCAGTGTACGTTGCTCGCTTCTGTCGTTTATTTACACACAGTATATAATGATTGATCATCAATGTAAATAAAGTAAAAAAAAATAATAAAGATAAAACAAGAGGGCCATGATGGCCCTGAGGTCGCTCACCTGTATATAGGACCCGGAGCGGGGCCAGTTTAAACCCCAGGGCTTTTATTTGAACAAACTTGGAAGACACCCATTAGAAGATGTTTCATGATGTTAAAGTTTAACTACACACATATAATGAAAAACAATGATCTCCCCCCCCCCCGGCAGGGCCAAATTTAACCCAAGGGCTTTTATTTGAACAAACTTGGTAGACACCCATAAGAAGATGTTTCGTGCTAAACATCTAAGCTCTAGCTCATTGGGTTTTTTAAAAGAAGATGTTTTAAGTTTTTACTATACACATATAGGTAAAAACAATGACACCCCTGGGGCGAGCCAGTTTTGACCCCAGCAGGGCTTTTATTTGAACAAACTTTGTAGACACTTACTAGAAGATGTTTCATGCTTAAAATTTAAACTCTAGCTATTTGGGGTTTTTTCAAAGAAGATTTTTAAGTTTTTGCTATACACATATAAGGAAAATCAATGATCCCCGGGGCAGGGCCAATTTTGACCCCAGGGCTTTTATTTGAACAAACTTTGTAGACACTCACTAGAAGATGTTTCATGCTTAATATCTAAACTCTAGCTATTTGTTTTTTTTTTTTGCTATACACATATAAGGAAAATCAATGACCCCCAGGGCGGGGCCAATTTTGACCACAGGGCTTTTATTTGAACAAACTTGGTAGACACCAATTAGAACATGTTTCATGCTAAATATCTTTTTACTAAATATGCATATAGGGAAAATCAATGACACCCCTGGGGCGGGGGAAATTTTGACCTCAGGGCTTGTATTTGAACAAACTTGGTAGACACTCATTAGAAAATGTTTCATGCTAAATATCTTAGCTCTAGCTCTTTGGGTTCTTTAAAAGAAGATTTTTTAAGTTTTTACAATATGCATATAGGGAAAATCAAAGACCCCTGGGGCGGGGACAATTTTGACTCTAGGGCTTTTATTTGAACAAACTTGGTAGACACTCACTAGAAGAAGATGTTTCATGCCAAATATCTAAGCTCTAGCTATTAGAGTTTTTTGGTTGCCATGGCAACCAGAGTAAATTCTTTGAACAATTTAAAAGTTGACCACCAAAGGAACATTCCTGTGAAGTTTGGATGAAATTGGCTTAGTGGTTTATGAGGAGATGTCATTAAAGTAAAAGTTTACGGACGGACGGACGACTGACGGACGCCGGACGAAAAGCGATCACAAAAGCTCACCCTGACACTTTGTGACAGGTGAGCTAAAAAGCTATCAGGAAAAGTTTATTTAATTCGATGCCGTTAAATGTTTTCTTGATTTTCTGAAACTTCAAGATTGTGATTTATATGGATTTTATTATTTTATATCTTAATCTGTTGGTTCGTATTATTTGTTTATTTTTTGTTAACAATCTTTTTTATTGGGTACGATACTATTTAGTACAAATGTTTTATGGATGTATGAGTTGTCTTTCTTACTACTACGTATACACGATAAACCCAAAGATACAACCAAATGAGCGATATTTTTAATAACAAGCAATTTCATTGGTTTAGGTCAACGAAAAGCACGAAATTCGAAAGAAGATCAGAGGTTGTAAAAATAAAGAAAATATAAAACATTTAAGGTATCCTCGGATCTTCATAGCGATATGCCGCCAATGAGACCTCAGTGAGAATTATTTATATACTGTATTTCTACAATATAGTTTTATATGATTAAATTTTATTTCTTGTTTCAGAGCAGACTTGCGCTTTTTTTCCAGATTTTGGTGGGTGACAGTGGGTGGGGTACAGAAAATAAGTTTGTCAATAATTTTAACATGAAAATTATTTCCGCCTCTGTTTACTGTCTTATAACTTACTATCTTCGCTTTAGACGTTTAAAGAATAAAGATTAAAAGAAGCTTTATTTAAATGTTCATAATGATTAGATCTACAAAATATTTTTTTTTTAAAAACTGGATAGAATCTAGTTTAGCAAAAGTTAGTCCTATTTATGTGATGACGCCTTTAGGTATTTTTGCTTCACGGTAAAGCAATGTCATATCGATATGGCTCAAAAACCCATTGCATGTTCTGCAAGAAAATTTTGTGGAACAAAAAACAATTAAGACAGCATATATTGGAAGTGGTTAGGTACGGGCCCATATGACTAGCCAAAAGTTCTAACAGTACATGAGTCACGATTAGCTAGCCAGGACTCACTGTATTGTCTAGCCGAAGGGCACTTTTTCAAAATTATATGAAAGTGCGAATATCAATCTTTGCACTAACAAAGTTCTATGCTCCTGCATTTATGAATAAATTATGCAAATTAGCCGCCATGTTGGAGTTTAGGTAAGCGTGTTGGAAATTGCTACCTGTTCGTTTTGAAAGCTCGTCCTAACTAACAGTTTCCTTGAATGTAGGAAAACTTGGTTTTGTTTGATTGCATATTGAATGATAGGTATTACAAAATAAATATAATGAAAATCGATCAATAAATAATTGTATACGTCATAATACGAGCGTTATAAAGTCAATTCAATTCATGAGAATAATAAGGTTCTGTTGCAGGGTATCGGTAAAAGACTGATTTTTTTCCCGTTTTTGAAATTTATTTGAACACGGAGACAATTTTTCTCAAACAGGTTTATGAATATACTTGACGTTGCAACAGAGTTTACCGTGTGTCCATTCCTTATTTAAATTGTCTGAGAAGTTAAATCTGTTTGTTTACATGTAAATGTGTACCGTCATTTTGACCGACTGGAATAAAAACTACCATGACGATGATAATACCGGATATGTAATGGAAATTATGCCATGTAGTGCAAAGTTTTGGACATTGCAATTAAAATTAACACTTACGTTGACTCTAACTGTTCCTTGTCAGCAAAATTGAAACCGAAAGTAGTGGTTGTTCTAGAATTTAATCGAATAAAATGGGTGGGATTTAACCACCGCGCATGCCCTGTGCGAACGTATTGTTTACATCCGGTCGTAGCATAGGGTAATAGTGCAAACTTTGTTAGTGCTTTGTCATTTCAAGATGGCAAGAAAAAGGAAGTTGAATAACATCAATTGAAATCGTTTACATATTTATTATAATTATTCTCCTTTTTTGTTTCAGTAAACTTAAATTTCAACACATGATATAAAAATGAAAAAAAAAACACTGAAAATAATTGTTGTTAGGCTCTTATGATTGCATCAATTTTACTAACAGTAGAAGTTTGTCCATCATTAAGGAAAGTTTGCGTGTTCCATGAAACACATTCTAAAATTCTATTGTCAGTCCCTGTAAATAAAATCATAAATAAACACATGACGCCAGGGTTCTAGTGAGAATGCATTTATTCTTGAATTTGACGAAAACAAGCTACTTTTGGCCATGATGATTATTTATTCTTAATAAAAAAAGATGATTTAATAATTCATCTTTCATACAAATAAAACAACAAATCATAAGCATAAAAACAGCAACATTATAACTGAAACTATTTATCATTAAGTCATAGATATAACTGTGCGTATAGTCATATACAATGTATTTTGTATCATGTGTCATGTAACTGACACTTTTATCAAGATGACAGTGCTATGATAATGCATTTCCTTGTTTTCTTTTATTTTACAAATTGGCGGAGCATCTTTATTTAAATAAACATACAAGGACAAATGAGCGTTTTTGGTTAAAATACTCATTTAAAAACACAAAATAACATATGCATTTTCAAATTTTAAAAAGTGCCGTACGGCTAGACAATACAGTGTGTCCTGGCTAGCAGTACGTGACTCACGTCTATGCTAAAGACCTTTTTAAAAAGACAGGAAAAAACATTGACTGATTTTGTGCAAAGCATCCGTTTAAAAAAAGACAGTCAAGTGCCTAAGCAAACCTTTCTGCTCAAGATTGAAAAAATACTGATAATGATTGCAAAATTAATCTACTCTAGTATTTTTTCTGAGATTTTGAGCAAAATTCTGTAAAAATGCATTTGATCAAAGATTAGTGGTCATGTTTCCTTTAAAGAGAGAAACACACCTGAACTTAAAAAAATCTTCAATAATTTCATAATTATCTTACAGAAGAGGCAAAACACCAAGAAAGAGAGGCAAGAATGGAGGCAGTACCTCGGAAACAGTTGAACCAGTTGAGGTAATGTTGTACTTCATTAAGTAACATTCTGGATTGAGTAGCTGTGTGTCTCTTTTTCAAATTGGCCCCTGTTTCACTCTCCAATATTGTACATGTAATTTTGTTTTCCTCTGGCAAAATTTTCCCTCTCTAAATTAAAGGTCAAAACAATATTCAAACTGTAAGTTCAATCACTTTCTTATGTTATGCTTGTTATTTAACACTTTGGCTGCTAATGCCAACAGATTCTGCCATCAGTGCAGACAAACTTTCAATGCATATTTTAAAAAGTCTTTAAAGTGGGATGGATAATTAGGAAGTTTTGTCCTGTTTTAAAGATGGGGAAGTCTTTTTTATAGGATATTTAGTAAGGTCAGGGTTACAAATCATGAAATGTATATAGGAAGCACCAATTGCTTTTACTAATTTTCATCAGACTTTTAAGATTATTACCACAATATATCTCAGTGCCCTCAATGTTCGATTTTAGCACCGTTTGATTTGTGAGCCCTTTTAACATGTTTTAATTACTAAAGTGTCTATGATAAATCATGTGACTGATCAGGTGATAAACTCTATGCTATTTATAGACAAAAAATTACACTATGATACTTGCAAAAAACTGCATCATGGAATACGTACAGATATGATATTACTGCGTCAAATGTATAAATACTGAATCAAAACCACAGGAAACGTTCTCTAGAGAAAACACTGATTTCTGTTAATGTATATGTATTACAGGTATACTGTAGAGTACGACCTCTCGACAACCCTGGAGATGCTGTTTGTTTAACAGTTGTTAGTAACGATAAAGTCAAACTTCTTTCATCAGAGGTAAGAAAATTTTAATAATCACATTGGGTGCAGATTTTCCATAAATCTAGCATCATGTCAGGTAAATCACTGTTAAGGAATTTGCAAATTGGTCTTGGAATTTTAAGAATCAATCTTGAAAAATTAGCCCTATACCCCTCTCCAAAAAGCATGTATTTTCCCACTATTCCATAAAGAATTTGCTCACTTTTGTAAGAATCAACGGTATAAAGATTTAATATAGAAATGATATTGACTTTTAGATAAATTTTATAAAAAAAAACTACATTTCACTAGATATATAAGCTGTATACTGTTCAAGGAACTGTTTTGAAAAAAGCAAAATGGAATAAAAATAGAATTTAAGTGAGCAGACCAAACTAGTAGTAAATATATGTATTTTTTCATAATTTATTTTTTAAATTTATTTTTGGCCTTACCAGAGTTCAGATTTGATTTTTGCTTACTAATTAGATGTAGCATTGTCTGAAAAAACATAGTAAATGAACTTGTCTTTGAAGTTTCATTGTTTTGATTGTTAAATTATTTACTGTTTCAGAACTCACTAGCGTTTGCAAGAACGGGGCAGTTGAAGGAGATAGAGTATAAATTCCAGCATGTATTTGATGAGTATACGTCACAGAACGCTGTGTTTAATCATGTTGCCTATCCACTCATTGATGATCTGGTACATGGGAAAAATGGTAAGTGAAGTTTTGAGCCGTGTCACAACAAAACCAAAAAAATGGGTTTGGGACCAGCATGGATCCAGACCAGCCTACCCATCCGCGCAGTCTGATCAGGATCCATGCTGTGTGCTATCAGTTTCTCTATTTGTTATAGGGTTTGTAAGCAAACAGCATGGATCCTGATCAGACTGCGCGGATGCGCAGGCCGGTCTTGATCCATGCTGGTCGCAAACCCATTATGTTGGTTTTGTCATGGCGCGGCTCATTTGTTTATTGGGGACAAAGCTACAGTTTCATTTCTAATAAATGCTGTGTTGCATTTCTTATTATTATATAAATGCCCCTTTTGTAATAAACCCCCTAGTACCCCATCAACACCAGCTACACAGGGTCTTCATTATTACCAGATTTTCAATCCATATAATGGGCTAAAATCTGTGGTATTTTCAGTCTGTAACTTAAAATATCTCCTATTGACCATATTGGTTGTTTTCTTTGGCACATCTTTTTCTTCATATATAATGAAAACCCGGACCATAGGTAAGCCACCAATTAGGGCAGCAAACAAAAAGGATGTGGACAAGAAACGGTCTTATGAATCATAGCCAAAAATTTACAATTTAGTTAGGATAACCATAACAAATTATATGATTAAGAAACCATTAAGGCTATAAATGTAACAGTTCTGGGAGGAGAAATAAAGGGAAAATGGTGTAGGGGCAATAAATTGTGGGGGGTAGAACAAATTGAAAAGGAAATACATGTTGTAGGGAGTTACAATGATATATCATATAAACAGCACATTTTTGAGAAAAGCTGGCCATCGTCCTTTGAAAAATGAAGTTTATATGGACCAAGTTAAATGGACTTGCAGTTTATGATACCCAAGAGTAATGTTAATACACTGAATGTTGTAATTCTTGTTCTTTAACCGTTGGAATGATGTTTAATAGATTCAGTCATACAAAAAATGTAAATTTTTAAGAGATTAATGTTAAAATATCTCACAATTGAGAATTTATGTGAGTCCTTTATACAGTGATGCCTTTTCATTTCTGAATTGCAGCAATAAAAACACCAACCTAACAGCAATCGTGTTTAGCAAAAGTAATTTCATGTAAGTGTTAATTTGTGTTTTCAGGACTACTGTTCACATATGGTATCACCTCGTCGGGAAAGACGTACACAATGACAGGCACACCGCAGGATCAGGGTATATTACCACGATGTCTTGATGTTATATTTAACAGTGTAGGGGAATACCAGTGTAAAAAATATGTAAGTCAAGTATTGTTTATACAGATTTTTAGCCCAGAGAAAGTGATTAGCCTTTGCCACTAGTATAGAGCCAGCCCAGCCTGCACAACTTAACAGTCTAGACTTTATCCTGTTTGGAGCTCAATATAAATTTGTACTTTCATATTGCAAATAGGTTTGGTTTGAAATACACTGAACAAAAGTTCTAACCGATCACCCTGAGTTTTAGCTTATATATGAAAAAGAATAATACCAATAGATACGACTTTTATTTTATTTCGAAGAGAATGAACACATTGAGAATAATAAAATTACAACATTTTTCTATTTAAATAATACTTTATCGATATTTAAAAAAAATATTTTTATGAACAGCCACTCACCTGTCTGATAGAGGCTCCAGCATTCAACATTCCAACTGCTACAGCACGATCCTGCATCGACATTCGTGCCATGTTTTATGTTTTTTCACTTATAAAGTTAACAAGGATTTATGCAATGTAAAGTTTAATACTCACCACGATCTGCACGAATATTTCGTGCCAAAATGTGTAAACCGCGCCCTGTCTCCCGCTTGAGTGCATGGAACCGTATTAAATTATTTTTCTTTCCACAAATCTGTAGAAAATGACACAAAAATCACCTCTGCAAAATTTTATAAGGATCTTGTGACCCGTTATAAGTAATCAAAATTTAAAAAGTGATTGGTTAGAACTTTTTTTAAGTGTAGACTGTTCCAAGTTCAAAGTCAGGCAAATTTTATCAAAACAAATTCAGCAGGTTAAGGGATAAAATCCAACATAAAAAAATATAAATATGTTATATCAAGCAAACAGTTTTTTCCTGTCTTAATGATGTCTTGAATTCTATATTTATGTAGGTATTTAAGCCCGACAAGATGAATGGATTTGAGGTACAGTCGGAGGTTGATGCCATGATGGACAGACAGAAAAAAGACATTTTACCTGGTCTTACACCAAAAACACCTTCAACACCTAGAATAAAGTATGTCCCAATTTCATTTTGATAATAATAAGGTTACTAATCTAGGTCAGCAGGAGATCTTTGTAAGGTTTTCATAAAGAAAGATGGATAAATGTTTTCTTCCTCATTAAATGTCTACTTGTGATGAAATATCAACAAAGTAATAATAATCACAATTTATTTGATATTTTAGTAAATATTTTGTAAAATCATAAGAAAAGATTGATTAAATAGATTGTCAGAATTACAAATTATTTTATACTGAAATCCAAAGAAAATGTATTAATACAGCCTCTTTAATCCTTATAATGATGGATGTACAAGAAGGCCGGCTGAGCTCTGATTGTGGCATTAGCAAGTAATTGTATGTGCTAGCTCTTTATAAGGATTTGGGGAAAACGGTTTGTTAATTGCTTGCCTTTACCAGCTGGTCAATACTGTAAATAACCGACACCATTAAAATATACAAGTTCTGTATTTTGAATATCAGTAGGGATAAAGGTGAGTTTGGCAGAGACTGTGGCCGTGTAATTGACACAGGTCGTGTAAACGACGTTGATGAAGATAACACATATGCCGTGTTTGTGTCGTACATAGAAATCTACAACAATTATGTGTACGATCTTCTAGAAGAGTTACCATATGACCCAATTACAGGATACAAGTAAGTATATAGTTTTATTATGACAGGGTTGATTCTCAGCACTTTGGGAACTTGACTCGAATCCAAGAATTTGGAATTTTTTTACGATGTTTTAGACAAATTGGTAAAAAAAACTTGACAACATATTGTATACATCAAATATTCAATGCATCAAATTATACAAAAGAAATCAATTATTTGGTTAATTTAACTTTTGTATTTCATTCATAAGCAAATGTTACAATTTGGTATACAAGATTACAATTTATTTTCTATGGTACAGTCACAGTGCTGTTATAGGTAACAAAATGACAGATATTTTACTTATTTTTTTTGTTTCTTGGAATGAGTATTTTCTTGTGAAAATTTGGGAAGTTGAGATAAAAACATACTATTTGGCATTTGGAATATGACCTTATTATGGTCATCAAAATAAGCCAGAAAAAAACCCTGTATGATCAAGCCTCCATATGACTGAATTACATTAAAGAAGTGAAAGTATATGACTTGTTTATTTGAGCCGTGCCATGACGAAACCAACATAGTGCGTTTGCGACCAGCATGGATCCAGACCAGCCTGCGTATCCGCGCAGTTTGATCAGGATCCATGCTGTTCGCTATCAGTTCCTTAACTTGTAATAGGTTTGGTAAACGAACAGCATGGATCATGATCACACTGCGCAAATGCGCAGGCTGGTCTGGATCCATGCTGATCGCAAACCACTATGTTGGTTTTGTCATGACGCGGCTCATATATGAATTCAAGGTAGATCTCAGAAATGATATTTAAGTTACTGTTAAAGTATATGTAGATTTTTCATGTATTAATTTATCCATAAGTGGTCATTTGTGTATTTTATATAATGAATATTTGACATTTTAGCAGTTAGGAATATTTGCTATTGTAATAAGTGACTCAATAATATTACATCACTGTAATGTTATCAACTTCGTTCATCCATGGAATATTTTGTTTTTGGCTATATTTGTTAACATGTACAGAAACAGAACAAAAAATTCTTTTATCTCACACAATTTCAAACTGTGAGATATGACTTTTATCTCACTGAAAAATTACAATATACCACTGCAAAAAAGGCAGTCAATGATATTGTGTACTGCGAATTCACTTATATACGTGGGCATGAAATTTCGTGGTTTTATCAAATTGGGCATTTTCGTGGGTTCTTAAATTCGTGGATTTTCAATTTTTAAAAAAAAAAATAAAGTAAATAACCTAATGCAAAATAATCTTACACTTAATCGCTGCACAAAATTTACTTGCTGCATGTACATATCTTTACGTATCACACAGCGCTTGTCAATAAATTTAATCATTGCCTCTGGCCATTCATTACACAAAATTTGGCGGAAAAGCGCCGATGCATGTTTGAAATGTATAGAGCAGAGACATGGCAAGACATTTTTGTTGGGATACAATTTCGTCGGATCTTAAATTCGTGGATTGACCTACCCACGAAAAACCCAAAAATTTGTGCCCCACGAATAATAATGATTTTACAGTATTTGTTTTAATTTATAGACCTCCGCAGTCGAAGTTTCTGCGTACAGATGGCTGTGACAACATGTATGTGATGAGTTGTACGGAAGTTGAGATCAAAGCGCCAGAGGAAGCGTTTGAGGTGTTGTATAAAGGTAACGAGAATATATTACTATTCTAAACAATTGGGTCCGAGACTTGCGCTAAAAAGAAGGGATATGATAAGACTATCTTGACCTGAAACTTTGGTTTTATTATGGGATTTTTAATGCAAGGGTCACACAATATGCATAAACAATGACATTTTGCTACTGTACATTTATGTTACATAACGGTTGTATTTGTGCTTGTAATGCATACAATGCATAAAATATAGATAAATATCTTTACAAATATATAATGAATTGTGATAATAAATCTCTTTAACCAGGACAATGTCAAATATCTCCAATGGACTTGTCAATTGTTCAATCTAGACAAAACCATTGCATGATTGGTCATTTTTAGGGAAACTTTCAATGCACTGTTCCCTTTGTGAACATCTGGATTATAGTATTTGCATGCAACTTCATTGATGATTTACTACATTTATAATATTTACTTCATACTTCTCACATATTTCCTAAAAGAATCATAGTATTTAGGTCATTGACCTTTTGAAAACATAGAAATCAAAGTTCACACTATAGTGCATTGTCTCTAATATTACAGGACAGAAAAGACGGAAAGTGGCGCACACAGCGCTGAATGCGGAGTCCAGTAGAAGTCACAGTATATTCAACATTAGACTGGTACAAGCTCCGCTAGATCCTTGTGGTCAGGAAGTTCTTCAGGTATGCCTCATCTGCCTCGGGCTCAATTCATCATCTTTAGACAGGTCCAGGACCAATTCCCAATTTTAATTCACTTTGCCTTAGGTCAAGGACGCATTTCAAAGTCCTATTTTTCCTGAATATTTTTCAACGTTTCTAGGGATTTTGCATTCTTACCTGTGAAGAAGCTATTAAGCTAGCTCACAGAAGATCATAGGATCTACTTGGGTTGCTGCTTTGTTTCTAAAATAATTCAGAGGATATGTAAGGTCTTCCTTTACCAGTAAAGCTGGACTGTAGCCATATGTTAGTGAGAGTGAAAGAAATTGATATTTTAAATAAAATTATTGCAAACTATACAGTCGGTGTTTAAATGACTATAATCAGAGGCCAAGTATAGAAAAATTTATTGTTTTTAGCTCAACTATTCATTATGATATTATCTAACAATAGTACATATCTGCGAATCATTTTCATAAAATGCAAGTAGAGAGCACCTTTTTGTACCTTTTAGGACAATGAAAAGATCATTGTGAGTCAACTATCTCTCGTAGATCTGGCTGGTAGTGAGCGAGTAAACCGGACAAACAACAAGGGGGACCGGCTGAAAGAAGCAGGTACGCATAACTAAATTATATAATTGTCTTGACTGAGTAACATTTTGAGTTTTAGCTACAATAACAATAGACCTATGTCACTAGTATACTGTATAGTAAGGTCATCCTTGAAGTCTGACCAGACTGTACAGTAGAACTTCATAAGTCAAAGTTGAAGGGACTTGCGTTTCATTTTAATGACAAAATTCCAAATCACTGACATTAATAGAAGGTGTGAGAAAGTCTGGATCATTTGTGTAAAATTTATTAATGGACTTTGATTTATTTATGATAAACATGATAAAATGTTCTCGGATTCTTTACGGTCCAGGGAAAAACTCTTCTCATATAATGTAGGTTTTTGTAAAGAAATTATACATGTAGTTGTAATATTTTAATGAGACACCTGCATCGGCACATGGAGGAAATCGACTAATCAAAGTTTGACACATAGATGTTCTACTGTAATATTGGTAGCTACTCAGTATATATATCACACTGTAAGGTTTTAAAGGATGATACACTCAAAAGTTTATGTCTTTACTCTTTGAAACAATATGTATCAATGCATGCTATATAAATATTTAACTTGCAGTGTAAAATATTATTTGACAATGTGCTCGAAGCTGATTGCCTTAATTCAAACCCTTACTTTTAATATTGTATGACAATGCACTCAGAGTTAATGATTGTATTTGTTCACAGTTTGATACAACCTTACTTAGTAATCCTTTTCTAGAGAAACAAGTGAAATTGTGAAAAGTGTACACTTTTCAGTAGCTTTATAGAAATGTTGGTCACCTGGGGGTTTGCTTGTGCATCTATTCAGTACTTATAGTTATTGCCCTTAACTTAGTAAAAAAATATTTTTACTGTTATCAAAAAATAAATGTTCACACAGTGAAATGTCCTGTTATTTTAAAAGAACTTATTTCTGGAATGTAGGAAATATAAACCAGACACTGATGTCACTACGAACATGTCTGGAGATGCTTAGGGAGAACCAGATGACCGGTGGAAACAAAATGGTGCCGTACCGCGACTCCAAACTTACACATCTGTTCAAGAACTACTTTGATGGGGATGGTCGTGTCAGGATGGTTGTGTGCGTGAACCCAAAAGCAGAGGAATTTGATGAAACTGTTGTAAGTATTTTAACCTTTGACCTACTGTAAATTCACATAATTCCGTGGATGTGAAATCTTGTAGTTTTGTCACAAAGTAAATTTTCGTGGTTACTTTAATTTGTAGACTGTTTATCTTACCAAAAGGTAAAATGTAAATAATGTGATGCAAAATAATCTTAAAGCAGACAAAAAATTTGTTTGATCTTAAAGTGGTAGATTGACACATCCAAGAAAACCACAAATTTAGTGCCCAACAAATAATTATGATTTTGCAGTACCTAAAGGATGTTAACATCAAGTTAAAATTCATTTATTTTAGCATGGTTCAACTTCATGGTTCAACTTATTGAAATAGCTTTCAAGTACTTGTTGGCACTTACTGTCACTATAACTATTGAAGTATAGTGTAAAATACTAAATGAGGTAAATTGGTTGGTACAGGTTACTGACACTGCTCAGGCCAGAAATAATGCACAGAAGGGTGACTAAAGTGTTCCTCCATAAGTTTGTTACATGATTGTATTAGTTAGGTAAACATTCTTTAAACTACCATGATGTCCCCCTGTGGCTGAGTGGTTTCCTTTAATGAATGAGGCATAAGAACTGCAGCCACCATCTATCCCTGCGTGATCGTAAGAGGCGACTACATGGGTTTGATTAACTGAAGTCTACTCATCTCTTAGCTCCTGGAGATTAGGTGATTTTGACCCCTTGTGTTGCTTTGAAATTTGTTACACCTAAGGTTAGCCAAAATCAACATTCCTGTTTTGGCTCTTTTTGACCTAAACTGTGTTGGTGCACCAAAGAACCAAACAAACAAACAACCTTGATAATAGAATTTTAATAAGAAAATTTTTTATAGTTTAATAACAGTGCAAAAAGTGAAAACTTGTGTCAGGGAAAATAGAGGATAACAAAGAAACAAAGAATTTCAAAGTTATATACAACACCATTATCATTTAAAATTTCAAAGAGACATGCCCGTCTCTTATAGCACATCTCGGACTTTTGGACTAGTTGAGGGGAATTCTGTGAGTAATAGGGTGAAGTATAATATTTTAGAAAGAGGAATAAGTCACAAAAAAGGGCACTGATTGTGATATATTTATTCTTGTTTTTCAGCATGTTATGAAGTTTGCCGAGATGTCACAAGAGGTCATGGTTCAGAGGTCACAGCAGGTGAAGTTTGACCTTGGATTGACCCCAGGTCGTAGACGTCTGGGAGAAAAATTACGCGAAGAGCGGTTAAGAGAGGAGGCTGAGAGAGAAATTAAACAAGAATGTGAGTTGATTATTCATTAGTTTAGATTTTTTGGCATATAATCATTTATGATTAAAGTTGCCAGGTTAAAGTGGTGAATATAGATAATGGTTATTAAGAGTTTTCTTCATTTGTTTGTTTTCTTACAGACTTTTCCAGTTTTCAACAGTGAAAAATGTTAACACCACATTTTGCTTTTCATTTCTAGGTCAACTGCTAACAAACAGTATCATAAGCAAAACTATATGTTCTTTCGTGTTAATCTGGTCAACCAGTAAATATGTATAAAATTGGAAGTTACAAACATGCAACTCAGTCAAATAATGTACATGTATTTACTTTGTGTTAACAGATAATTGTGTTTTAAAGATGTGTTTATTGTGAAATAAAATCTAAATAATTTTTATTTTATTTTTTTTTTGACAGTGATGCCAGTACCTTCACCTAGTCTTATTTATACATTAGGACCAGACTTCCCTAACCTTGAGGTAAGCTCAGAATTTATCATTATCAGATATGTTTACCTGATTAAAAGACTTAAAGAATGAGCACTGAACATGCAGAAATGTGTCATTATACCCCCAAAAACGAAGTTTGGGGGTATATAGGAGTCACCCTGTGGTCGGTCGGTCCAGACGTCCGTTGCATTTCCCTTGTCCGGAGCATAACTTGAAGACTAATGATTGGAATTTAATATTACTACACACAGTGGTCAAGCACATTGAGAGGAAGTGCAGTGCACAAGAACCATAACTCTATCCTGACTAATTACAGAGTTATTGCCTTTTGTTACTTTTCCATGTCCGGGGCATAACTTAGGGGTGTCATCGATTCAATCGATATCGGTGTATCAACGATCTTTGTTATCCAATTCGATATCGATTCCATTTTTTAAATATCGAATGCACATATATTTCTAGCTAAAGAGACTTCAGCGAACAGGTTTTATAGAACTGATAGACCTGTTTACTGTCGCAAAACGTCAAAATAAAAGCGACATATAAAGTTATGGAAGCCAGAAACATTTTTTTTCTAAAATGAAAACGGAAATCACAAAGTTACTCCAAGTGTCTCTAACGAATGCTGCTTAATTTCGTTGTAATCTCGCACGTCTGCTAAGTGGATGTCAAGATCCCTCAATTCAGATTTTAAAAAATGGGAAAATGCAAAAAAATTTGTCAGTGTTTCTTTGTAAAAATTATGATTACAAAATGTTAAACTTTAATAAATATTCAGGTTCTAAACACTATAATTTGCCAATTAAACTCGGGTTAATTGAAACGGCAGGATGGGATTTAGCATGATAGTAACTACGTAATAGCAACAACAACAACAAAAGTAAAATGGAAAAGGCTTTAAAACTTTATAGTTACTAGTCATTAGTTTTCATTTATAGCTATATGATAAAAAAGAAACAAATTATTCGGTTTTCATAGTTTTATCTTTTTTGCATTTGTCTTAATATAACTGCCTTGTGTCAGTGTCCTTAGGAAACATTAATTTAGAAAGACTTGAAAGCTAAATTTAGCCTGGCAATCGATATATCGCTGTATCGCCGATAATTCATTACCGATATATCGATACAAAAAATCCTTATCGATGACACACCTCTAGCATAACTTGAAAACTACTGGTTGGAATTCAAAACAACTTCATACAATTGTCAAACACAATAAGGGGAAGTGCAGTGCACAAGAACCATAACTCTATCTAAAGTAATTACAGAGTTATTGCCCTTTGTTACTTTTCCATTCCTTTCTTTTGTCCGGACCATAACTTGAAGACTAATGGTTGGAATTCAATATAACGTACATACAATGGTCAAGCACATTTGAGAGAAGTGCAGTGCACAAAGAACCATAACTCTATCTTGACTAATTACAGAGTTATTGCCCTTTGTTTCTTTTTCCTTGTCCGGGGCATAAACTTGAAAACTACTGGTTTGGAATTCAAAACAACTTCATACAATTGTCAAACACAATAAGGGGAAGTGCAGATGCACAAGAACCATAACTCTATCTAAAGTAATTAACAGAGTTATTGCCCTTTGTTACTTTTCCATTCCTTTTCTTTTGTCCGGACATAACTTGAAGACTAATGGTAAATTTATTATAACTTAATACAATGGTCAAGCACATTGAGAGGAATGCAGTGCACAAGAATCATAACTCCATCTTGACTAATTAAAGAGTTATTGCCCTTTGTTACTTTTTCCTTGTCCAGAGCATAATTTGAAAACTACTGTTTTGAAATTCAATACAACTTCATACAGTTGTCAGGACATTAAAATAGGAAAGTGCAGTGCACAAGAGCCATAACTCCATTTTGACAAAAATACAGAGTTACTTACCCTTTTGATACTTTTTCCTTGTCCAGAGCATAACTTTAAAACGTACTGGTTGGAATTCAAAACAACCTCATACAATGGTCAAGCACAATAAGAGGAAGTGCAGTGCACAAAGAACTATAACTCCATCTTCAGATATTTATAGAGTTATTGCCCTTTGTTCTTTTTCCTTGTTTTATCTGGACTTATTACAGAGTAATTCAAATAAAACCACATTGAAAGGAAATGCAGCATACAAGAACCGACAACTATCTTAATTGCCCACTAACCATAACTCTAAATTTCAAAATTCTTTTACAAAGGTATTCTGTTACTAAGTAAACATCCTCATTTCCCTGAACGCAGTCTTTTGGGGGTATTAATCACATTTAGTGATAGTTCTAGTTAAGGTAAAAAAAAAGCAAGTAAAGTAGTAAATACATATTAACTATTAATATACCAATTACCAACAGAATAAAGAAAGCAAAAAATACTAGTAGTTCACCTATGTTGCAAATAAGTAATTTTTGGAAACTGTAAAACTTTGCCCAAAATAAATGTTTTTTGAGAAATGATAGCATTTTTTAGGCATAATGGACCTTTAAATTATCATCTATCACTGTTGCAGATATTAATATAATTTTCAGTTGGTAGATTACAGTGATGAGGAAACATTGAGAAGGTTGATACAATGCCTGTGTGAACGTGACACAAAAAGACAAACTTTACTAATTGACTTTGAAGCCAAAGGTATGTTCTGTATATTGCTTTCTTCTATGGGATTATATCACATGTTTAGTTTCCGTAAGGGCCAATTCAATATTAAATTGCTGAATTTCCTGAATGGACTTGTCCAACTTTTATTTTGGCTCTGTCCATTACCAATTTTTAGGGATGCCATACTTAAAATTTAGGACTTTGGTTATCCCAAAAGTTTACAGCTTGGCCCTGACTGCATGGATATGAAGTTTAATCTAGCTGTTTGCGAATGCTTTAAGTTGTTTACAAGATTAGTGTATTATAGAGGCTGAAGAAGACTTGAATTTCATTAGCGTTTCCTTGTTTGTTTGCTTTCCTGCTGACTTTAATGAATGAAAAAAAAAATACTCAATGTTTTCTGGTTTGAAATAGACTTCCTTAAGAACATTAGGGGGGGGAGGAGGGCCATTGGGGACATTGTTTGCAAGCATAATAGATTTTCCTGTTTTAAGTAGGGATGGCAACGAGTAACTGTTTAACCGAGTACTCTATCGAACGTCCGAATATCGGTTAACGAAATTGATATTCGATTACTCAGAAAAAATATTTATAATTTATATTTTTTAAACTATTTAGAAAGATTGGTGGTGTCAATTAGTTCGGAGATTTCGGGAGATATGCATGTATCTTAATAAATACCTGTTCCCAATGCAATCAAAACATCCTTGCAGAGGTGCGAAAATGATATCATAAATTTAACGAGGCGAATCAACAGTTTGACAACGCGCACCTGTGTCGGCTTATGTAATCCAGATTTTATGATATTCAATTACCCCCTTTAATTTTAAAATTGTGTAACAGTTTGTAGCGGAAGTAACTGTTTTGAAAACAACAAAGGGCCGATTGGCTATTAAAATGAAAGAATAAAGGTAACAAGTATTTAGAACCCCTTTTAAAATTTTTCTTGCCGCCGATCAGATCTATATTATTTAAAGACGAAAAATATATATGAACTGTGATAATCATGTTTTAAACTTGATATTGCATTTAATTAAAAACGTTGTAAATTTAAAGTTTTTAAAATTTTAAATTTTAATTAAATTTTGTTTCCATGAAGTCCTATTTACACTAACAGAATTTCTATAAATTTTAAATAAAAAAACGAAAGTACCCATGGGAGGGTGTTAAATATTTGAGAAAAAAATTTTGGAAGATAAATAAAAAATCAAACCCGGGGGGGGGGGGCAAAAACCCCGAGTACTCAAATGGAAAAATGCCCGTTAACCAAAAGTAGGAATTTTTGGGAAATTTCGTTGCCATCCTATTTTTAACTATTTTTTGTCATGTATTTTTAAAAAAAATTAAATTATAGTGAAGCAGATTTCTTTTTTTCTCAAATTTTAAAGGGAAAATTTTTTAAAGAAATTAATCTCTAAAAACCTTTGAAAGAGTTTTAACGTTAAAGGGAAAAAAACGGGGAAAGCTGGAGTCAGTCTCAAACAAAAACATGGAAGTTTGCGTGCAAATTGGGAATCTAAATGTCGAGGTCTCGAGCAAGAAAAGGTCAACTCCTTACAGTCATTCAGTTTGAAACGTGTGACGCGATTAAGACGTGAAATTTGAGCCAAAGGTAATACTAAGCATCAGATTGGTTTGATTTTTAATATTTAGAGATACGAAGTTTTCTCTTGCAAAAATAGTTTTTCCTTAGTTTTTTACCTTTGTACAATTTGTATTAAGAAATCTTAATAGTTTGGGCTGGAACATTTTTCTCTGCAAATATTTTGATTCTAAGGCTGTTTAAATTCGCCAATTTTTTTGGGGAATGGCACAAACAATATTTTGGAAAATGGGGAGAAAAAGCAGCATAAGAAAGTCCAAAATGGGAAAAAAAAAATCGGGCTTTTATTTTTTGGCTTTTAAAAATGCCTCATTTTTCAAGGAATAACTACATACAAGAAGAAAAAGGCCAGTTATTTAATTGTGTGTTTTTTTGTTTTTTTTTGCACATGCCTAAAACACATTGGACAAAAACAAAACAAATTAAATAGCTAGTTTTAAGCTGTTTTGAGAACTACTTGTTGTAAGGTCTGTTGTGAACCGCTGTGTCAGAGATTGAATGTCAGCTTTGTATTTCCTGATCTTTGATCAGAAAATACAAAAATAAAAGGGGACAAGTTCTTGCCTTTATAAAGGTGCGAAATGTTTAAATTTGTGAATGATTTCCAATCTGAGTGTTTTCAACTGTTGTTTCGACCATTACAGCCATTTCATTGTTGTCTGTTTTGTTTAGATTTATAATAAATAAATATATTAGACACTGTACATATTGGGCCATTTCGAATCTTGCGTCATGATACGATGTTATATTATTACAGTTGTACGATAAGAGCATGAAGATCAGACAAGAACAAACGGAGAAAGAAAGATTGAAGGACAACTTTAAACAAAGATTAGAGATGAATAATATACATTGGGAAGAAAACTTGGTAAATTATTGTTCTTTTGTTTTAATTTTTTGGGGTGACTTAAAGATATCGAGGACCGACAAATGTAGGTTTTTCTGTTTCCAATAGTGCGGGCAACACAATGGTCTTATTATCAATACATTTAGTAAGTTGTTGCTAAAAAAGTTTGTCTGTACCCGGGATTAGATTGGGGGAGTGGAGGAATGGAGATCTGCCGAGTTCTTGAGTATCTCTATAAAGTTCTCGTGCAGTTATGAACATTTGATTATGATAGCAAAATTTAAGATTTTTTCGGTTCATAGGTTTTTTATAATGAAAAAAGATGTTATCTAAATTTTGAAGGTAAGTAATGGTTTTCCTTGATACAGGAGTATTGTGACTTTGATTGGATTGTAATGTATTACAAATGAAAGTTTGCTACTGCCTGCTTACTTTCCAAACACTACTTGAGGATTGAATCTTGTCAAGGTCTTTAAAACTTTTTCTCATGATAAAGGCAAAAAGAATTTTAATGCAAGGTGTGGCTTATTCTAACATTCAGTTTTCTTTCAAATACGGTTATGCCTGGTTGAGTTTGAAATGTTTAAAGGGGTGTTCGTGGCTGAGGTTACTGTTAAAAAAAAAATGTTTATAAAATGTAGAAGCCCCAGGTGTTTTCCATCACCTAAAGTTGAAAGTTGTCATCATTTAACCAAACAATAATATGTTTGAATATGAATGAAAATTTTCAATGTTAACACTTAATGCAGGATTTTCAGATCTTAATATAATAGTGTAACAGGTTTTGCTCATTTAAGGATTTTTTTAAATTTTCTAACATTTGAATCATTTGTAGGATAAGGAAAGAAGGAAAATTGAGCGAGAAATGGGGATGGCATTGGAGGAGAAGGAGAAAAAGTTCAGTATGATGAAAGAAGTGTTGGACAGTGATACCCCGGTAGCTAAACCACGTACGTTCAAAACCCCAGGAACCACGATAAAGACTAGGACTTACACAACACCAGGTAAACTTAGAAAATTTACATTTTTCCAGGCTATTGTTTTACTCTCAAGCGCTTAGAATAGTCAGTTGCGCCTTCCCACAGACAGCTCTTGTTAATGATCCAGAAATTACTATCATTTTCAGGAGTGATACAGAGTGCCAGGTCCGAGTCTGACGTGTCATCTATTGGTGTACCTGCCCCGAGGACGAGAACCACATCAGCCATACCGTCAGTTCGACCCTGGGGCTATGGTGGTAACAACAAACGCCCAGCTCCAAAGACCCCATCAGTTACACCAAGAAGTGTAAGTTTTCTGTTAAGAAAATTACAAACATGAGAAATTATTTATACAATTTGTACAAGCTGCAAATAAATATTAAAAAAAGAAGAAATTTTTATGATTTAAATTGAAATATTTTTCAATTTTTTTTACAAAAAAAAACTTATTCGTTTGGCTTATTTTTGACTTTGTAAAATATCAGCCAGTCTTGGGTTTCACAACAGCTAGTAGTCTTACAAGAATTCATTTCATAGTGCATGAACATTTTAAAACTTATTTTTCTTGCCTCGTTACCTCTGTTAACAGATTCCCTCTAGCTAGATATTTGGGTATGTACTGGCAGCCAGTGTAAGAGTCTTATAAAATTTGATAGGTGCCCAAATTTGACAATTTATTATTTATATTTACACTATTATTCGAGAATGTTGTACTTTGTTTATTTCAGATACCTCAGTATAATTTAAGACATAGAAGATCCAAATCTAACTCCGAGACATGGCTGGACCATAAACCACCAGGACATTTAGATCTCGGTAAATAAATTTTATCTTGTTTATCACAAGGGGATGGTTAGAGTTAGGTGATACTTACTTCACTTACTTACTTGTTTCACAACTCAATCTGTTTAATATATATCACCATCTTTCAATTCTGTCTTGTCCAATTGTTAATCCAGGGCTTTCATTATCAAAGAGCTTAAAAGCACAATATGCTTCAAAAATAAATATTTTTTTTAATTCTTTGGAAAGGTCAAATATGTGTTCAATAATATAATAGCATGTTAGATTTAAACAACTGAAGAATGCAGAGCTAAATGTGCAGTTATATACAAAGTAAGATTTTCACTTCCATACAAAATAACCACTTAAAAATGTAATGTTTAATCAAGACACAAAAATAATTTCCAAACTAAGGGTAAAGGTCATGTTTCCATTTTCTAAAATAATAGGGGAGAGGATGGGGTTGAAAAACATGTTATATATCTTCTATTCATGTTTACAGACACTGTGTTACAACCAACATTGAAGAAGAAGAAGTCTGTAAGTAAACTCGAGTCTAAGGATACGAAAGTGGCCTCTAAATATATGTTGACAGATCAAGGTTTGAATTCTGATGGCGAGTTTCAAACCAGATATTTCAAGGTAAGTGTCTCACTCTGTTTAACTTTCTGTTTTAGTTATAAATTGGTTAAAAGCTTCTACTTGCCATACATTGAAATAAACTTTGAATATTTCAAAAAAAGTTTCATCAAGTTTTTAGCTCACCTGTCACAAAGTGACAGGGTGAGCTTTTGTGATCGCTTTTAGTCCAGCGTCCGTCCGTCCAGCGTCCATCCGTCGTCCGTAAACTTTTACTTTAAATGACATCTCCTCATAAACCACTAAGCCAATTTCATCCAAACTTCACAGGAATGTTCCTTTGGTGGTCACCTTTAAAATTGTTCAAAGAATTTAATTCCATGCAGAACTGGTTGCCATGGCAACCGAAAGAAAAAACTTTAAATATCTTCTTTTAAAAAATCATAAGATTTTGAACTTAGATATTTGGCATGAAACATCTTCTAGTGAGTGTCTACCAAGTTTGTTCAAATAAAAGCCCTGGGGTCAAAATTGGCCCCGCCCCAGGGGGTCATTGATTTTCCCTATATGCATATAGTAAAAACTTAAAAAATCTTCTTTTAAAGAACCAAAAGAGTTAGAGCTAAGATATTTAGCATAAAACATGTTCTAATAAGTGTCTACCAAGTTTGTTCAAATAAAAGCCCTGGGGTCAAAATTGGCCCTGCCTGGGGGGTCATTGATTTTCCCTATATGCATATAGTAAAAACTTAAAAATCTTCTTTTGAAGAACCCAAAGAGCTAGAGCTAAGATATTTAGCATCAAACATGTTCTAATGGGTGTCTACCAAGTTTGTTCAAATAACAGCCCTGGGGTCAAAATTGGCCCCGCCCTGGGGGGTCATTGATTTTCCCTATATGCATATAGTAAAAAACTTAAAAAATCTTCTTTTAAAGAACTCAAAGAACTGTGGCTAAGATATTGAGAATCAAACATGTTCTAATAGGTGTCTACCAAGTTTGTTCAAATAAAAGTCCTGGGGTCAAAATTGGCCCCGCCTCAGGAGGTCATTGATTTTCCCTATATGCATATAGTAAAAACTTATAAAATCTTCTTTTAAAGAACCAAAAGAGTTAGAGCTAAGATATTTAGCATGAAACATGTTCTAATGAGTGTCTACCAAGTTTGTTCAAATAAAAGCCCTGGGGTCAAAATTGGTCCCGTCCCGGGGGTCATTGATTTTCCCTATATGCATATAGTAAACACTTTAAAAAATCTTCTTTTAAAGAACCCAAAGAGCTAGAGTTAAGATATTTAGCATCAAACATGTGCGCTAATGGGTGTCTACCAAGTTTGTTCAAATAAAAGCCCTGGGGTCAAGATTGGCCCCGCCCTGGGGGGTCATTGATTTTCCCTATATGCATATAGTAAAAACTTAAAAAATCTTCTTTTAAAGAACTCAAAGAGCTATGGCTAAGATAATGAGCATCAAACATGTTCTAATAGGTGTCTACCAAGTTTGTTCAAATAAAAGCCGTGGAGTCAAAATTGGCCCCGCCCTGGGGGGTCATTGATTTTCCCTATATGCATATAGTAAAAACTTAAAAAATCTTCTTTTAAAGAACTCAAAGAGCTATGGCTAAGATATTGAGCATCAAACATGTTCTAATAGGTGTATACCAAGTTTGTTCAAATAAAAGCCCTGGGGTCAAAATTGGACCCGCCCCAGGGGGTCATTGATTTTTTCCTACATGCATATAGTAAAAACTTAAAAAATCTTCTTTTAAAGAACCAAAAGAGTTAGAGCTAAGATATTTAGCATAAAACATGTTCTAATAAGTGTCTACCAAGTTTGTTCAAATAAAAGCCCTGGGGTCAAAATTGGCCCTGCCTGGGGGGTCATTGATTTTCCCTATATGCATATTGTAAAAACTTGAAAAATCTTCTTTTAAAGAACTCAAAGAGCTATGGCTAAGATATTTAGCATCAAACATGTTCTAATAGGTGTCTACCAAGTTTGTTCAAATAAAAGCCCTGGGGTCAAAATTCGCAACGCCCCGGGGGTCATTGATTTTCCTTATATGTGTATAGTAAAAACTTAAAAAATCTTCTTTGAAAAAACCCAGATAGCTTCAGTTAAGATATTAAGTATGAAACATCTTTTAGTGAGTGTCTACAAAGTTTGTTCAAATAAAAGACATGGGGTCAAAATTGGCCCCGCCCCGGGGGTCATTGATTTTCTTTATATGTGTATAGCAAAAACTTAAAATCTTCTTTGAAAAAACCCAAACAGCTAGAGTTTAGATATTAAGCAAGAAACATCTTCTAGTAAGTGTCTACAAAGTTTGTTCAAATAAAAGCCCATGGGTCAAAACTGGCCCGGCCCCAGGGGTGTCATTGTTTTTAACTATATGTGTATAGTAAAAACTTAAAAAAAATCTTCTTTTAAAAAGCCCAATGAGCTAGAGCTTAGATGTTTAGCATGAAACATCTTCTTATGGGTGTCTACCAAGTTTGTGCAAATAAAAGCCCTTGGGTTAAATTGGCCCTGCAACGTTGGGTGGGGGAGGCCTATATACAGGTGAGCGACCTCAGGGCCATCATGGCCCTCTTGTTATACTATAAAGGTCATATCTGGAGACAGTGTTAATGATAGTGATGGTAGCAAAGTGAAAAAAATGAGAGAGATAACACTTATTTCTTCCGACCAAATACAGAGATTATTGCACGAGACCGGGAGAAATTGGTTTAAAATTGTATAGATATATGAAATTGTATGGATATTTGATATTTAACTGAATCTTGAATGTCAATGATGTATCAACATTGCCTTGTTTAATGTTGGCCCTAAGCAGAAGGAATTAATCCCAGACAAAACAATTATTTGCTATTTTAATAGGTAAAATGATGGTGACATACTTTACAAACATTATTACAGTACATAATACTTGGGGTATGAATTTTCAGATAAACAACTACAGAATATAACTTTACACCTTTCAAAAGGACATTTAAAGTGTTGTTTGTAGAAATGTTGATTATTTTTTAGCTTCGACATATATTTTGTTTAAACATATTTATTTAAACTTGATTGCAAAACAAGTTCTTGCAACTTATATTAATCACTTTCGAGTCTGTTTCCTGGAACCAACCACAACTGGTAACAAATGAAGAATCATGGTCGTGACCCAAGTAGGGCTCTAACCCATAATCTCTGTGTTGAGAGGCAGACACCTTAACCACTAGGCCACCACTCCCTTAAAGTTCTCAAGAATGAAAGTTGTACAGCTTTAAGTTAACTGTCACCCTGTATCTTAAGTAAGGATTCATTAATAAATATTGTAGCTGCCTTATGACCTGAACAGTTTTGTAGCAACTGTAAATATACTTACTCCAGATTTAAGAATATTTTGCATTTTTGCCAGCTAATCTGAAGGAACAAACAAACTTTTACAGTTATAAACCCATTACAGCTTGACTAATCTTGTGACAGGCAGTGCACCGTGTAGCTATAACGGTAAAAAATGATTAGCTGCGAAAAAACAACATTTGCCGAGTTTCAAATAACATCTATTCACAGGATCAAAAAAGAATATACAGCAAAAACTGTAATGATTCATTGTTGATTTTAGGGAGATGTGATACCTACCTCTGGGGGCGGAGCTTCTGTCATCTTTAACGATGTAGAAATCCACAAACAGAAGGAGCCTGGGACCAGGAAGAGACGAAGCTCGTGCCCACAGCCGACAGATTTTGACGGTGAGTGGACCGATCCTGAGGAGAGATGTGCAATTGCGATAGAAGGTCACAGAAGAAAGTAAGTATCTTATTTAATCTTTGTTTATGATTTTGAGTGTTGTGAAAATTTTTCTTTTGTATATATATATTTGTGTACTTAAAAAGAGCATAGGTTTTCTCTTTAAACTGAACTTGTATCTTTAGACTCATTACTTTATACCAGATGGGTGCATTTGTGGCTGAGTGGTTAAAGTTGTTACTTCAATTCACTTGCCCCTCAAGACTGTGGGTCAGAATCCTATGAGGAAGCTAACTAGCTAGCTTACAGAACATGGATGGTTCTACTCTAAGACCTGCTTGTACCTAAAATAATACATGGAGGAGCACCAGAGGTCTTCCTCCACCAGTATAGCTGGAATGTCGCCATATGACCTTTACAATGTAAATGCTCTGTAATAAGCCACCAAACAAGAAAAACCTGCCACTGACCAACATGCATTACTCTAATACAGAATTTTTAAAAAGTAACAGCCTTTATTGCTCTGGATAGACTCTGATGAATTGAACATTGTTTTCCATGAGGCACAGATATAACTCAAATGTGAGACAAATACGAGTCAGATGCACTTATAACACGAAAACATCAACTTTACTCATTTAAAGGTTCAAAATAACCAATACCTTTGCATCTTTTCATAGATTTTTAATTTTTGATAATGTAAATGTGGTTAAAATAAAAATTGGACTTAGATAATACATTATTTTTTGTTTATTACAAACAAATATTCACATATTTCACTAGGAGAAGTAAACAGTCGCCAGAACTTATTTCAGTTGTTTAGACAACATGTAGGTAACTAGATAATATCAGGGAGAAATCATAGAAACATAAATCATTTGTACCATTATAGCAAATATGTAACACCATGTTTACCCAAAGAGCTTCCCCCCTCTTTTCCCCCCCCCCCCCAAAAAAAAAAGACAAAAAAATCATAGATACCTTATATATACCCATTATAGCAAATATGTAACACCATGTTTACCCAAAGAGCTTCCCCCTCCTCCCCCCACAAAAAAAGATAAAAAAATCATAGATACCTTATATCATTTATACCATTATAGCAAATATGTAACACCATGTTTACCCAAAGAGCTTCCCCCTCCCCCCCCCCCCCCCCCCCCCCCCCCCCCCAAAAAAAAAGAGAGAAAAAAGAAATCCATGCTTAAAACTGAAGGGATAGAATTCTTATCATGTGTATGTATTATATCTTAAAGCTATTTACTAAAGGTTGGTGGTTTAAATTTTAAGTCGGGTGCTTATAAAAAAAAGGATGTTTTGGTATCCGAGGTATTTCTCTGCCAGTAAAGCTGGAAAGTCGTCATATGATTATTAGTAATGGTGTGATTTAATATCCATCTAAAAACCAAACTCAAACAAAGAAACCAACACAATTTCATATTATTTCTCTCTTTATGAAATATTTTTTGGGTGTTTCACAAAGAAATAAATTCTAGATTTAATCTTTTTAAAAGTTCTATCCAACAAGTTGCTTTGCTTTAGCAATTAGAATACACACATGTATTTGCAGGAACAGAGAAATTCGGTCCACATTGTCCAGTTTACTGCACATTATTATATTATTAATGTATATGCTAAATTGCCATTATGATAGTCAATCTTTTGAAATATAAGATTAATTTTATCTCAGCTTGACAGTTTTGAAAAAATGAGCATAATGTCACTTTAACTTCCAATCTGACCAACATTGTCAGTTTTGTGAATTGAGAAGCATATTGGTGTCAAATTAAAAAACATAGCTTACATCTGCTGTCTAACATACAACTGACAACATGCAGAAAATTCTAGTTTTTCTATATGGAGGAAATTTTAATATGTAAATAGAGAAAACTTTTAAAAAACATTTTTAGCAGTTCTGGCTGTAATAAACTTTTTTCATCCATTCAAAACTATATGAGAGATCAGCATGACACATGTAGGTAGATAGATATCATTTGGTAGAAATGCAGTACAAATAACCATAACCCTATCTTGCTTAATTTTGGAGTTATTGCCCTTTGCGCATTTGTACACTTTGAACTTTGTCCCAGACATAACTCTAAAACAATAAGACATATCATCACGAAACTTTGTAGGTAGAAAAATGTGCATTGTCATTGTAATGAAAAAAGTCTTGTCCAAATCACATTATTTTACTTTATAATACATTTTCAAAATTTCATGAATCTGGAGGTATCCTGCTTTAAGCATTCTCTACTGTATATTTTCTGTTCACCATGGCCTTGAGTTGCAAGAGAATATTTTATAAGAAGAATGTAATTGGTTAAGGCTGCAAATTAGTGCCTGCATATTTTTTTATTTAACATGGGAAATTTGTTCATAATCATACCCTTTGGGGAAAGCTTGTTTCCATTACACCCATTTTATCATCCATATATCAGATTTTATATTTATATAGCTTATTTTTACATAATATTTATAGTTTAGCAGCTTTATTTATTTATGTATATACACTTTTTAACATTTTTAGCTCGACCATTCGAGCAATAAGAATAGCTATTGTACTCAGTCATGTGTAAAAAAATTTCCAAATTTTACTGAAGTAACCATATCT
This sequence comes from Ruditapes philippinarum, assembly GCF_026571515.1. Classification (NCBI taxonomy): domain Eukaryota; kingdom Metazoa; phylum Mollusca; class Bivalvia; order Venerida; family Veneridae; genus Ruditapes; species Ruditapes philippinarum. The sequence continues at coordinate 11,766 of NW_026858393.1, read as the reverse complement.
ATTTTGTGTACCTGAAATGAGTTTTCAATGCATATTTTATTTTTTCAAATCAGTAAGACTGTTTATGTGTAACTTTTTTTATTCTCTAAAAAGTGTTATTTATTAATAAAAAAAACTAGACTAATGTAATATTTCTTTTGAAAGAAATTTTGATAAGTTTCTAAACACTATATTCTAACCTAGTTAAGTACATTAATTGTTTTTAACCAGGTTTTCCGAAGGAAAAAACTGGTTATTAGATTGAGGTATGTCGGCGGGCGGATGGGCGGGCGGGCGGGCGTAAACAATTTCTTCTGTGAGCAACTCCTCCTACATTTCTCAACGGATTTTGACCAAACTTTCACAGAAGCTTTGTCATCAAGTGCCCTGGCGCATATTGTCAGGGTTTTGCGATTAGATAATATTTGACCTAATTATGGCCCTTTGTTTTTTTTCCTTATATAAAATATATAGTGAACAATTTCTTCTGTGCGCAACTCCTACATTTCTCAACGGATTTTGACCAAACTTTCACAGAAGCTTTGTCATCAAGTGCCCTGACACATATTGCCAGGGTTTTGCAATTGGTGTATATTTGACCTAATTATGGCCCTTTGTTTTTTTTCCTTATACAGAATATATAGTGAACAATTTCTTCTGTGCGCAACTCCTCCTACATTTCTCAACTGATTTTGACCAAACTTTCTCAGAAGCTTTGTCATCAAGTGCCCTGACACATATTGCCAGGGTTTTGCAATTGGTATATATTTGACCTAATTATGGCACTTTGTTTTTTTTCCTTATATAGAATATATAGTGAACAATTTCTTCTGTGCGCAACTCCTCCTACATTTCTCAACGGATTTTGACCAAACTTTCTTAGAAGCATTGTTATCAAGTGCCTGGCACATATAGTCGGGGTTTTGTGATTGGATAATATTTGACCGAATTATGGCCCTTTGTATATTTTTTCCTTATACAGAATATATAGTGAACAATTTCTTCTGTGCGCAACTCCTCCTACATTTCTCAACGGATTTTGACCAAACTTTCTTAGAAGCTTTGTTATCAAGTGCCTGGCACATATTGTCGGGGTTTTGTGATTGGATAATATTTGACCGAATTATGGCCCTTTGTATATTTTTTCCTTATACAGAATATATAGTGAACAATTTCTACAGTGCGCAACTTCAAAAATTAAGCAAAAATAAAGTACTGTTTACCTTTCTAAAACATTTTGGGAAAAAAGGCGAATAGACAAAATAAAATTTCTCAATCATTTTTGTTTGAGGAATATTAAAAAAGCCATAATTCCTCCTAAAAATTCAATTAAAAACAAATGCCCCTTCATGACAAAGCTTCTGTGAAATATTTTGCTGAAAACCTGGTTGCATCGCATTGCGATGTTCCTTGTTTGTTATTTTATCATCAGAACTGATTAGCGCTATATAATGGGGATTTTGTTAGATTAAAGTACCAAACATATATGTCAGACTATAAAAAAAAATCATATATTAATTTATTTAAAGTATATTCTATTAAAAAATTTATTTTCTTATTAAACAGGAGGAGTCGTCCTACACCAGAATCCCGAGTATGAACAAACATAATTTAGATACAATTTCATCCAAGGACCCTATGACAATACATTGGCATCAGCAACAGCAGCAAACACATATCATATCTACAAAAGTGAACAGTTTTAATCTCCAAATTTCTCTGAAAATTTGAAGGAGTTTTTTATCAACAATGTGTCCCAGAGTTTGCCTCCATACTGTATTGTTTTGTTTAGAACTGATTTAATTTGAATTTCTGGATCCAGTCTACAATATCAAGCATCTGATTGGCTGTTGCAGACTATACACGTGATATTGACCAATGATAGGCCAGCATTTTGTAGACTGGTTTGCAAATTTGTTGGGAGTTGGCATGCTTTAATGAATTGGTGGATAGGAACCAGTCACTTGAAAATCAAACTGAGGCTGTTAGTGTAAATATGTTGAGGAGCGTTCAGATGTATAAATATACTGCTGTAAATATTGTTTTGTAAATAGTTATCAGTTTTTAAGACTACAAAGTGAAGATACATCAGTGATCAAATGATTATGATTGAAGCAGACAGTTGTTATGTCTTAAGTTTTATCGAAAAAAACATTTCCTCAAACTTGGTGCTATTTTTTGCTCATTTCTCCACTGTTTTGTATAAGTTTTGTTTCCAAGATGCACAGAAGTAAAGCCAGTAAGCACTTTATTTGTACACATAGGGTAAAAAAAACAAAAACAAGTCGTACATATGTTTGGTGTGTAAAAAAATTAGGTCATATCATTATGTATGTTCTTGTCGAAAATATTAGGAATACAGTCACATGTAAATATAATGCACAGTTTGAGAAAGAAGTCACGATAAATTTGTCTAAGAAAAGAAAGGTAATCTTTAATTTCAAAATTTTGTTTTGTTTGACAGAGAAATAAGGATAAGCATTTTTAATAATTTATTTGGACAAGAAAATTGCATTTTATAGAAAAAAAATGATTTGGTTAACTTGGGTTAAACACAGTTGGGTTAATTTTAGAATTGATTAAAGGCACATTATGCCTCAGAAACATATAAAAAAATTTTTCCTTCAGAATAATGTGTAGATAATGGTTTTAGAGCATGTTACATGTGTATCACATTAAGAAAGAAGAGCTAAATATAATTTTGACTTCCATACAAAAAATACTAAATAAATTTCTAAAAGCAAAAGATTGTTCAGGTAATTTGCCAGTTAGTAACTTTTAGAAAACTAGACCAGGACACCAAAAATAAGAAGCTTTTGAGAAATAAAAATAAAAGTATTTTTTTGAGGCATAGTGGGGCTTTAACTTTATGTTGTATAGAAATATGACAGTGTGTAAATAATAGTATAGTTTATTAGATTAGATATATTTGTAATTTGTGGGTATACTGTGATCATTTGAAGTTTTAATATTGTGAAGTCTAACATAACATTTTGTTTACTGGTATATATAGTCATACCTTTTTTTAGTTCCTTCTCTCGTCACGTTAGTGCAGTAACAGGTTAACTTCTATTAAATTTTATAACAAGTTGATCCGTTACTGCACTAAGGTGACCACTGTTAATATTTTCTCCCCTCTCTTAGGTAAAATGAAAAAATAGAAAAATGAGAAGAGAAAAAAAGTTAAATTTTATAATAATGTAAAGTAGTTGGGTTTTTCTTTAATGATTATTGGATTTTTATGAGATTTGAAGCTTGTTTTTTTACAGTATTTATAATAATCATGTGTAAATATGCCAAAAAAGTAAAGAGAAACAAATTTCAGCATACCCAATGTGCCTTTTTGTTTTTTAAGAAAAAAGAAATTAAAAAAAAACAAACAACAAATAAACATGAAGTACACATATTTATTTGTTTCATGTAGTTGACACAAAATTCTTGTCTGCAGTCAATTTGAATCAAATTTTTTAAGTAAAACAAATTTGAAGAAAGTTTTAAGGAAAACAATATTTTGTTTGATTTAAGTGTGTTTAGAAGTTATATTTTATATACTTTATTTTCTAAGGGTCTATAAATTTAAACCTACGGCATAGGTTTTTTGAGAAAAATCAATGATCTCAAAATTACTGTTCAAAATAAAATTAAGTATTTTTTTGATATTTACTTTCTTCTATGTTTCAATTCACAACAATATTTTTCATCCTTTAGAAATGCTTAAAGAAGTTTAACCAGATGTAAATGCTGTTCAATTAATGACACTATAAACCCTATAACTTTTAAATATGTTTTTTCACATAATGCTTTTTGCATTCCCCTCGGACCTCCCTTGGCCAAATTTTTGAGGGTCATTCCAAATAAATGGCATGTTTAAGATAAGATAAGATAATGATGATAATCTCACAATTCTATCAATATTGTAAAAAAAGGGAAACTCTCTATACAGTTATTTTCTGTTTAAAGCAGAAAAGAATTGGGTATTTAGACTTAATTGGCTTTAGTTTCAGCATAATAAATTATTTGTACCAAAACAGAATTATTTCTTTTTCTCAAAACATTCCATACATTATTTTATTTTATGAAAATTTTTATCACAAGATACGAAAACAATACATACAGAAACAGTAGATTGAAAAGCAATTAAATGCTAATTATCAGGTGCTCGCCGGGGGGGGGGGGATGTTTCTCTGCCTGGGGGAAATGTTCCCTGCTCGAGGGGAATGTTTCTCCACTTGGGGGAAATGTTTCTCTGCTTGGGGCAAATGTTTCCTGCTCTGGGGGGAAATGTTCCCTGCTTGGGGAGGAATGTTCCCTGCACTTGGGGGAAATGTTCCCTGAATGATCTCTCCTCAGAAATGAGTGAAACAAATAAGGTATATGATTTGTTAAAATAAAAAAAAATTTATCCTCACTAAATAATTTTTGATTTCAGTCTTAAGTTATAAGTGAAAATTTTGCTTTCTATCTTTGTATCCAAATATATGCTTCATGCTTCCTTTTTCCTATTTTCAATGAAAGTACATTTTCCTCCTCTTTTTTTTTGCTAGAAATAACTCATTACTTTATCATTTTGCCTATCTTTTCCCCTTTTTCATCATTTCTTTCACATCACTCCATCTTTAATTCCTTTTCTGTTCACTTTTGTTACTTTTTCATCGTTTATGTTAAAAATTTCACTCATTTTTCTATAGCACTTTTGTTGTGTTTTATATAAATTCTTTTGTTCTCTGCAGTTTTCATGATTTTTTTGTTTTCGTCAAGTGGTAAAATGTTCTTTTTGCTTTTATCAAATATCAATATGCCGGCTTTTAGATATTAAGTATATGATCTGTCAATATAAATATCAGCTGTTTTTATCTGTATTCAAAATTTTTTAGCTTCTCGTATGAAATCAGTGTATATTTATTATTTCTATAATAAAAATGTGAGAAAAGAACAAATTTTGTTTTTTCTCTTGGGTTTGTAGTATGTACTCTTTATGTGAGAGTGTGTGTCTGGGCGCGCGACGCACGTGTTTAAATGTGCGTGCGTGTGTTGGCAGGAGTTACCAGTTGTATCCATCATACATCATTCCTGGATAGATTTGTGACGCCACCTTCAGAAATTATAACCATCCTCCGACAGTTTGAGCCTCCAAGGTCAAAGATCAAAATGCTCTAAAAATTATTTTAAGCCAAATTCTTCACTTCACCCTATTATGCTCCCCATAGTTGCAGCTTTGTCTGTCAGTCCGTCTGTCCGCTATTCTTGTCCGGGACATAACTTTAGAACAACAAGAGGTATCATCTTGAAACTTTGTAGGAAGATAGATCTCATTGAGTAGATGTTCTGTGCACAACCTTGCCTAATTTTCTAATTATTGCCCTTTGTTTATTTTTACACTTTGTCCGGGACATAACTTTTAAACTATAAGAGATATCAGCATGAAACTTTGTAGGAAGATATATCTCATTGAGTAGATGTGCAGTGCTAAATAACCGTAACTCTGCCTTGCCTATTTTTTTTAATTGTTGCCCTTGGTTTATTTTTACACTTTGAACTTTGTCCGGGACATAACTCTTAAACTATAAGATATATCAACATGAAACTTTGTAGGTAGATAAATCTCATTGTGTAGAAGTGCAGTGCTTAAGAACAATAAATCTGCCTTGCCTGATTTTCTAATTTTTGCCCTTTGTTTATTTTTACACTTTGAACTTTGTCCGGGACATAACTCTAAAACTATAAGAGATATCAACATAAAACATTGTAGGTAGATATATCTCATTGGGTAGATTTGCAATGCTAAAGAACCATAACTCTGCCTTGCCTTATTTTGAAATTATTGCCCTTAGTTTATTTTTACACTTTGAACTTTACCGGGGACATAACTCTGAAACTATAAGAGATATCAACGCAAAACTTTATAGGCAGATAGATCTCAATGAAAAGAAAGTGCAGTGCAAAGAACCATAACTATGCCTGGCCTGATTTTGGAATTATTGCCCTTTGTTCAGTTTTCTTTATACTTTTCTGTGTCCAAAACCTACTCGGGGAGCATCACATGGTTCAACCTGTTCTTGTTTTATGATTGGTTATCATAAAATTGCTTAGATCTAATTCATGAATTGTTGGCCATAGACATCGCTTCCATTATCTTGACTTAGATATCGTTTATTGTAATAGCTATTTCCCTCAACATTATAAGAGGTATATACCCCCATCCGAGGACTCCATGGTGATCTTAGCATGTGCTAACCGGTAAACCGCTCCACATACAAACTTGGCAGGTTGGCCTAAATGTTGTCTTTGATCATGTACTTTAAAGGCATATAGAATCAAAGCGCTGAAAGCACTGCTGGGGGCGCATTATGTATCCTACAGTTCTTGATTGTATAGTGGTTTATTGTTACAAGCAGATGCCATTCCAACTTTCAAAACAGAAGTCACATTTTTACTCGATTATTCGATAAGAATAAGTAGAATTATCCTAGCCATCTGAACGTCGGCGTCTATCACCTCAAATATTTCCAAAGTCCATTGACATATGGCATTGAAACTTTGCACACTTGATCCCGATCAGGCACCCATATGTTAAAGATTGCCTATGACTTCAAGATATTTTCGTATTCCATAGACATCTGGCTTTGAAATAAATTGAAATTTTATACATTTCTTTGCGAGCATACTAGCTAGGACTCTCTCCAATGCTTATATCCGTAGAATGGGTTTAATATTTGTTTGGTCCTTTTGTAAACTTAGAATATTTTAAATATCTAAGGTTCTTCTATTGTCAAGCACTAAGCATATAGTTGAGTGTGCTGTCCTACCAACAGCTATTGTTTGCATACCTTGTGAAATATAACTCCTTCAAACTTTTGTTCAGTTATTATTATACTAACACAAGAACTGTCTGAGGACAGTAAGGCTCGACTATTCGAAAAAGTTGTCACAAGGGGAGTATAATAATGCTTACCTATGAATACATAAAATGGACCGAAAAGGTACAGACTTGTTATTATGATGCTTTATCAAGTAAATCACTGCTTTATTATCATGAATGCATAAACTTGTCCCAAAAAGGCACAAACCCTTCAGTAGTTATGGAGACAACATGTTTACAAGCAAAACTTTACCATTAATTTCTAAGTTGAAAAAGGGGAGAAAAATCAGCCTAAATGCTAGATAAAATTATGGATCTTGGTCAGTAACCTACATGTACAATTATGACCCTAAATGCATGTGAAGTTTTAATATTGTAGGCAGAGTTATCTAAATTGTCAATCTGATGTACATTGTTACTATTATAATAACTATTGTAAGTTTCAATTGAATATCTCAAGCAATATTTGACTTTACAAAAAACTTTAACCAACGCAGACGCGGACGCCGGTTGACTGCAATAGCTTTCATATTCTTCAAATAGTCGAGCTAAAAACCACCAAGTCATGGTTGAGACCATATAGTTATTCCATATATAAATATATATGTATATATCATGGAAAACATTTCAAGATACGACAATGGATTGTAGTGTATAACACGAAAATCAGTGTACTTTAACTGTATTTATTCCAATGATCATACAATCATCTGTAAATAACTGGAACAAAATATTTCCTAAATAAAACCATGCAAAAAAACCAGAAACTGATGATGACAGAACGGGGTATCACTATATGCTTATACACTTTTTTTGCTCAAGTGATTTTTTTTTCAAAGAGCTACATGTGAAATTGCTTTCAAATATACATAGGTAACAACTATTTCAAAGCTGCATGCATTCATATTAATATATTTAAAAAAAATTCAAACTTGATAAAATAAAAAAAAAATTCAAGGATAGCCGAAACTTGTTAATTATAAAAAAATATATATACAGAATATTATGTGTAGTAGCTTTCGAAGGCTTTGTATTTTGCCACGAGCAGCCTCAGAAAGCTACTACAACATAATTTTTCCTTTTATTATATATACCTTTTCGTTTGAAGTATAAATGATTTTCATTATACTACACTTATATAAGAAATTTCAGGAAATGAAATGTAGCTGTCAAGAAATAAATTAATGACTGACAGAATAATATGTAATTTGTGCAAAACTGGCCACACCTTTTATTATTTTGGTTGCCGTTTCCAAATTCTACTTTATAAACAACTAAGATCAGAACCAACGTCAAAAATAGTCCAGCACTTTCATATATGGTACTGTATTTGCCACTAACATGATACAGAATTTTCTAACCCTTGAAGCCTATTTGCTTTGCGTGTGTTTCAGGAAGAAAATTTATAGGTATATAATAAATGCTGTCATTGACATTAAGATTTCTTATGTTTATATTTATTATATGTATTTCTTGCAATCCTACTTATAGCTACAAATTCTATGAATTAAAATAGAAAATGAAAGTAGCATGCAGACGGTGTTGATATTGTGTGATAAAACTTTAAAGATCATTGGAAATCATCCGAGGAACCAAATACTCGATCGGAAAAATGACTGAGTACTCGAGTATTGATTTTAGTATTTGTTTCCATCCCTAAAAAAATCAAAGACTTGACAAGATCAACTAACATCTAAATAAAAAACTTTGAAAACAGAATTAATTATTTTGAAAAATTCACTCCGAGCTGTATTATTTAAAATGGGTGTTCAATCACATTGAAAACATTGATAAGTCATCTCATGTTCTTGTCTCAATATAGTTAACACTGCAATCTATCTTCCCTCATAACTGCTACTATGACTGTATCTGTCGAACAAGCATCTCTGTTTTCTGAAAAATAGTTTTAAAAAAGTTTATTGCTGACCAAGATATTCCATAGTTGTAAGTTAACCTTTCTTCAACATTTTTCTGTTAGAATTACTCTGATTTATAAAAGTATATAACCGAAAAATGCGTGACCAATGCCAGAGCTCAACCCCTCTGTGCATTATTTCACAAACGAGCATCTGAGTAGAACCACCGCCTTTTTTTAAGCTAGCTGGATTGCTTTCTCACATTAAAGAATCCATATTAAATATAATAAAACATTGATAATTGCTACACAGTCTCTTTGTAAACATAAAATAAGCATGTTTTGTGTTTACATAAAGTAGCTATGTAATGTTAAAACACAACATGCTATAGGTGGTCACAATATAAATATAGTATTGTTAGGAAACTGACAGTTTTTTTTAAGAAAGGACCAAATTTTTTTGTCCCGTAAGAAGGAACATGGCTTCCAATGCATAGTCAATTCATTATTTCATTCAACTTAGACATATTCAAAAAGAATTGCATATAATTCAATAAATTTTCATGATTAAAATATTTTACTGATAAGCATAGTATATCTTTAAAGGTAAGTGATTTAGGTACATTACTTTGACTATGGACACCCAAATTAAATCTATTTATTTGCTTAGTAACACAACTTTTCAAAGTCATATAAATTTGTAAATGCGAGTGATTCTGATAATCTGCTATGATTAGATTTTAGACTGCTTACTACATGAAGTCAATATTTCAATGTCAAATGCCTTGAGGTGAAAGGAATGAAAACTTGAATTTCAAAATACAATTTAAGTGAAAAACATGTCACAAATGTTTTTGCTATTGACTTTTGTTCCTAAATTAACAAGCAATTATCATAGTATTGCAAGCAATCCATAAGTCCCCTACCGGTTAGAACCCCAGCAACATTCTGATTTCAATTTTACCAGTGAATAAATGACACGAATGAACTTAAATCTTTTGAGTTCTAAGTTTGTCTATTTCACAGTAATGTCCTAGTAAGGAAATTATGTTTATACAACCTTGTCATATTATTATGATGTGGGATTTTAAAGTAAATCCTATAAGGAATGAAGTTGGAGTAAAAAATACCAATTTCTCGGAAAAAATCTAAGTTCAAGAGAACATAATTCTGGAAATAGTCTTGCTAGAGTATTTTACCTTCTCAGAAATGTTGAGTGATAATAAGAAACATATATATGAAGTTTGAAGTAGATACATTAGGAAATAAAGAAGTTGTTTAAAAAAGACGTTTTTTTTTTTCATAAAAAATCTAAGTTCAAGGGAGGTAATTCTGATAATTTTTTGTGCTAGAGTTGTAAACCTTGTCACATATGATGTGGTTGATGACCAAAAACTTATATTTAAAGTTTGAAGTAAACACCTTAAGAAATACAGAACTTATAGTGAAAAGCTGAAAAATTTAAATCAGAAATCTTGAAATTCAGGCTATTTGTTGCCATAGCAACCAGAATTTTCAACATGGGAAGAAAAGAAAAAGACGTGCACAATCTCCATACTGCCATCTATCCATATATCAAGTTTCATAAAAATATTTTCAGTACTTTTTGCGTTATCATGGGATCCAGTTTTGTGGAAGGACAGACAGACAGACCTAAAGTCCCCTCCAGTTAAACCGGTAGGGGACAACAACAGATTGCATAATGAAATGATATTGAAATAATTAATATACATTTGGCTCTTAGTGACAAGCTTACTGATTTTAAATAAGCCTCGAGTCCTGTGTTGGCCTTTAAACATGTCAAACATTTAGAAAGTATTTATTAAGACTAGAAATGTGTCATCATGCCACGGATGCCCCCGCATGCAGCCAAAATTTCAGATGTTATAATATTTAGTTCCAAATTTGTTTGCACAAATTATTGTTTTCATTTAAAGTTCAAAGCCCTTAAAACTTTTCAATGTTAACACAAACCATTTCCATACAATGTTCAAGGCACTGAAATTATTCAGTCTTAACCTTTTGAAAATAGCATATTTCATATTTGTAGCCAAAATAATGGCTACATACATTTCCACAAAAGTATGAGTGCTGAAACTGAAAGTTCAAAATTTTTCCAATATTCAAGAAAGATAAGTTTGTCCAAAATCATTGAACCACGACCAAATTCAAACTTAAACTGCTTATTCCTAAGATGTATCTATATTATTTTCAAAGTGAAAGGGACATAACTCTGCCAAAAAAATCATCGAACCATGACCAAATTCCAACTTGACCTGCCCATTCCTTTGACATATCCAATTATGTCAAATTTGAGTTGAATATGTAACACTGCTGGGTAGATAATGAACAGAAACTGTAAATTTCATATTAATTTCAAAGTGAAAGGGGCATTACTCTGCCAAAAATCATTGAACAATGAACAAATTCGAACTGGGCCTGGGCATTCCAAAAACATATCCATATGTCAAATTTGAGTTGAATGTGTTGTACTGTTGGGGAGATAATAAACAGAAACTGAAAATTTCATATTATTTTCAAAGTAAAAGGAGCATAACTCTGCCAAAAATCATCGAACCATGACAAAATTGGAACTTGACCTGTATTTTCTAATGACATATCCATATGTCAAATTTGAGTTGAATGTGTTGTACCGTTGTGGAGATAATGAACGGAAACTCAAAATTTCATATTATTTTCAAAGTAAAAGGGGCATAACTCTGCCAAAAATCATCAAACCATGACAAAATTCAAACTTGACCTGTATTTTCTCATGACATATCCATATCCATATGTCAAATTTGAGTTGAATGAGTTGTACCGTTTGGGAGATAATGAACGGAAACTGAAAATTTCATATTATTTTCAAAGTAAAAGGGGCATAACTCTACCAAAAATCATCGAACCATGACCAAATTCGAACTTGACCTGTATTTTCTCATGACATATCCATATGTCAAATTGAGTTGAATATGTGCAACCGTTACTAAGATAATGAACGGAAACTGATGATGACAGAATGATGGAATGACGGAAGGACGGAATGACGGAGGACGGAATGACGGAAGGACGG